>NC_134399.1:164784203-165053936 GCF_050003625.1 Haematobia irritans
ATATATATATATATATATATATCGCAAAATTCCGCACGAAATAAGCTATTGCCTTCAAACTTGGCACAAGTAGTTGTTATTGATGTAGGTCGGATGGTATTGCAAATGAGCCATATCGGTCCACTTTTACGTATAGCCCCCATATAAACGGACCCCCATATTTGGCTTCCCGAGCTTCTAAGTGTAGCATATTTCATCCGATCTGGCTGAAATTTGGCACATGACACTCGTATATCGTCTTTAACAATCATGCAAAAATTGGTCCATATCGGTCCATAATTATATATAGCCCCCATATAAACCGATCCCCAGATTTGATCTTCGGAGCCTCTTAGAGGAGCAAAATTCTTGCGATCCGGTTCAAATTTGGTACATTGTGTTGGTATTTGTTCTTTAACAACCATGCAAAACTTGGTCCATATCGGTCCATAATTATATATAGCCCCCATATAAACCGATCCCCAGAAATGACCTCCGGAGCCTTTTGCAGGAGCAAAATTCATCCGATCAGGTTGAAATTTTGAACGTGGTGTTACTATGTGGTCTCTAACAAACACGCAAGAGTTGGGCCATATCGGCCCATAATTATACATAGCCCCCATATAAATCGATCCCCAGATTTGACCTCCGGAACCTCTTGGAGGAGCAAAATTCATCCGATTCGGTTGAAATTTGGTCCGTGGTGTTAGTATATGGTCTCTAATAACCATGCAAAAATTGGTCCATATCGGCCCATAATTATATATGAGGGCTATAAAACCGTTCCCCAGATTTGATCTCCGGAGGCTCTTGAAGGAGCAAAATTCATCCGATCCGGTTGAAATTTGGAACGTGGTGTTAGTATATGGCCGCTAATAACCATGTCAAAATTGATCCATATCGGTATATAGTTATATATAGCCGATCCCCAATCACACAAAAAGTGGTACATATCGGTTCATAATCATGGTTGCCACTCGAGCCGAAAATAATCTACCAAAATTTTATTTCTATAGAAAATTTTGTTCAAATTTTATTTCCATAGAAAATTTTGTTCAAATTTTATTTCTATAGAAAATTTTGTCAAAATTTTATTTCTATAAAAAATTTTTGGAAAATTTTATTTCTGTAGAAAATTTTGTCATAATTTTATTCCTATAGAAAATTTTGTCAAATTTTATTACTATAAGAAATTTGTCAAAATTTTATTTCTATAGGGAATGTTGTCAAAATTTTACTTCTATTGAAAATTTTGTCTAAATGTTACTTCTATAGAAAATGTTGTCAAAATTTTATTTCTATAGAAACTTTTGTCAAATGCAAGTGTTATCGCAACCCAAATAATTCGATTGCGGATGACAGTCTTCAGTAGCAGTTACTACGTAATCGATGGTGGAGTGTATATAAGCTTCGGCCTGGCCGAACTTACGGCCGTATATACTTGTTATATTTGATCTATGGAAAAGGTTTTTAATATTTGGTCTGTTTGAACTTACTTGCTGTATGGCCAAACCTTTTTTAATCTCACTACTTATATTTTATATTATTATATAGTCTGATACCGGTATTCCAATGCAATTCCAATACAGAAAGAAAATCTGTTGTATTGGCTTATGATGAAGGGGTTAAAATATATTGTTTTGTTTTGAAGTTTCATTGTGATATCTTTTTATCATTCAGTTCAAATCATCTGAATAAAAATGTGTTCGAAGGATATATTTGAATTACGTATCTAATAAATTCGATCCTTTTATACGATTGCCATGTAATTTCTTTTATAAATTAAATCAATTAATTTTCTTCATGTCATGCTAATAGAATAAGAGAGTAGATTTTTTTTTGTTTCAAAAAAGATATACAAAACCTTTAAAAATATACCAAATTCTATAGAAACATATGCCTATATCCTTAGATTTAAAAACATACCCATACAAATGCAAGTAAAAACATTCTTACAAAGAAAGCAATTTGTTTCTTCTATTACAAAAGCAAACCTCTGTGAAAACTTTTAAAAAATTTCAATTAAAGTCCTAAAATAATTTGAAGTGGTATTGAAAGACTGGTCGTAGGTCTAGGATTTCTAAAATGGTCACAAATAGTTTCACACATACGGCCATCCATGTCACTCAATAAGAAAAGTGCATTCACACACACACATTCACAATTTGTATGGTACTGTATACCAATACCAATGGTAAGGACATCAAATTTAGGATAACGACAAGGAGGACGATGATGTTAGATGAACATAATCTGCCTTAACAATATTGCAACATTGTCAGGCCATAGCCACAACAAAACCACTTTCTAACTTGCCTAACTGCGTTTCATGGACCACCTCTCACAGATTCGGTATTGGAGCATCGACCACAGCTCAGCAAAAGACAGTTGTATCGAAGCATGGAAATCAATTAAAATCACATCACTTTAAAAATTTTTACCTTTTCGATTTCTCGATTTTATTTGGTCGGCAGCTATGCTCTATGCACCACAAGCTTAGTTGTGCGTACACAAATGCTATGGCCTATGATTTGCTGAGGTTCCTTGGATAACTATTCTTTTTTTTATGTGTGTTTGTGTGTGTGTGTGCTCGGAGAAAATTTCAATCGAAACAATTTTGTGTTAACCATAGCCCAAAAACCTCAATCCAACCACATAGAATGGCAGTGTATAAAACCTCAAATGCAAGAGACTTTCCTTCTGTTAGATTTTAAGGAAGGCAATGCATTTAGATGCTTACACTGAGGAAAAATATGAAATAATAAATTGGAAATATTTCTCTACAAAGAGAAATATGTCGTGAAGACCTATGATCTCTACACTTAAAAATAAAAGTTTACTTGATTTTGGCCTTCCCCTAATGCACCTTTCATACTATCAGTTTATCCGTACGGAATGTCTAATTTGGAGAATATCTTACACTAATAGACATAAAAATTTGATAAAATTTTCTATAGAAATAAAATGTTGACAAAATTCTCTATAGAAATGAAATGTTGACAAAATTCTCTATAGAAATAAAAATTTGACAAAATTTGCTATGGAAACACAATTTTTACAAAATGTTCTATAGAAAAAAAAAGTTTGACAACATTTCTATAAAAATACATTTTTGATAAAATTTTCTATAGAAATAAAATTTTGGCAAAATTTTCTATAGAAATAAAATTTTGACAAAGTTTTCTATAGAATTAAAATTTTCATAACATTTTCCGTAGAAATACAATTATCACAAAATTTCTATAAAAATACAATTTTCACAAAATTTTTTGTATAAATAAAATTCTTGACAAAACTTTGTATAGAAATAAAATTTTGACAAAATTTTCTATAGAAATAAAACTTTGACAAAATTTTCTATAGAAATAAAAGTTTGACAAAATTTTTTATAGTCATCAAATTTTGGCAAACTTTTCTATAGTAATAAAATTTTGACAAAATTTTCTATAGAAATAAAATTTTGAAAAAATTTTCGATGGAAATGAATGTACAGTGTGGTCAAAAACTAACATTTGCGGGGATATGTAAAAAATCAATAGCACGTTTATCGATCACATTAAAAACTGCGGTATCGATTATGACATCGATAATAAATTATGCTGTGCTCAACATCTGAAATATGTCACGAAAAGCTGGACGCTGGCATTATCATACCGATAAAATAAAAATAATAAAATATAAACAGCTCATGGCAATGGCCAAAGTTGATAGCAAATGGTAAAAATTGTAGATTTTTACTATTTTGAAGATTGGTACAATTACTGATATTTTAGTAGATTCTACAGAAATAAAAATTTCACAACATTTTCCATAGAAACACAATTATCACAAAATTTCTATAAAAATACAATTTTCACAAAATTTTTATAGAAATAAGATTTTCACAAAATTTTTATAGAAATAAAATTCTTGACAAAACTTTGTACAGAAATAAAATTTTGACAAAATTTTCTATAGAAATAAAATTTTGACAAAATTTTCTATAGCAACAAAATTTTGACAAAATATTCTATAGAAATAAAATTTTGACAAAACTTTCTAAAGAAATAGAATGTCTGCAAAGTGTTCAATAGAAAAAAAATTTTGACAAAATTTTCTATAGAAATAAAAGTTTTACAAAATATTCTATAGAAAAACAAGTATATAAAGCAGTAAATTCGGCCGGGCCGAATTTTAAAAACCCACCACCATGAATTAAATAATACTATGAAAACTCTTGGTCGTTGTGAGTTACTTGATAATATATAGAATTGTAGGGGGTTTGATGACAAATCTTCTTCCAAACGAGCCAGCTCCCGAAGACAAACTTTAAAGATTCTACCTATGAAGACCAGATAAGATTCTGGATTTATGAGAACCAATTTTGTTAGAGTTTTAGAGAAAATATAAACATGTCGTGTATATATTGAAATTACGCCTTGATTTAAAATCTTAAATCTGTAGATTTTTCCGCATTTATTTAAATACGATGAGTAAAATCTGGAACTTTTACTTTCAGTTTGAAGCAATATAGGGTATAGCGCCTGCTATACCCTGAAAGAAGTGTATTCTTTTTTGAGAAACGTAATTTTAGACAAGAAAAGTTTTCTTTTGACACAAATTTTAGAGACAATCGTTGAATAAACGAAAACACTTTATAATTTTATTATAGATTACTAATTTCCAGCAAATCGGATAAAAACTACGGATTCTAGAAGCCCAAGAAATAGAGCCGGGAGTTCGGTGTATATGGGGGCTATACCAAAACATGGACCGATGGGCACCATTTTCGGCACACCTTTTTATGGTCCCAAAAGAACTCTAGATTTTCAATTTCAGAAAAAATCGGATAGAAAATATAGTTTCTAGAAGCCCAAGAAGCAAAATCGGGAAATCAGTCTCTATGGGGGCTATATCAAAACATGGACCCATGAGCACCATTTTCGGCACACCTTTTTATGGTCCTAAAATACCTCTAGATTTCCAATTTCAGGCAAATCGGATGGTAAATATAGTTTCTAGAAGCCCTAAAAGCAAAATCGGGATATCGGTCTATATGGGGGCTATACCAAAACATGGACCGATGAGCACCATTTTCGGCACACCCTTTTATGGTCCTCAAATACCTCTATATTTCCAATTTCAGGCAAATTGGATAAAAACTACGGTTTTTATAGGCCCAAGACTCCAAATCGGGAGGTTGGTTTATATGGGGGCTATATCAAAACTTGGACCGATTCGAACCATTTTCAACACATCTCTTTATGGTCCCAAAATACCTTTAGATTTTCAATTTCATACAAATCGGATAGAAAATACTGTTTCTAGACGCGTAAGAAGCAAAATCGGGAGATCGGTCTATATGGGGGCTATACCAAAACATGGACCGATATGGACCATTTTCGACACACCTCTTTATAGTCCCATAATACCTCTAGATTTCCAATTTCAGGCAAATCGGATGGTAAATATATTTTCTAGACGCCCAAGAAGCAAAATCGGGAGATCGGTCTATATGGGGGCTATATCAAAACATGGACCGATACGAACGATTTTCGACACACTCCCTTATGGTCCTAAAATACCTCTAGATTTTCAATTTCAGACAAATCGGATAGAAAATACTGTTTCTAGACGCCTAAGAAGCAAAATCGGGAGATCGGTGTATATGGGGGCTATACTAAAACATGGACCGATACGGACCATTTTCGACACACCTCTTTATGGTCCCAAAATACCTCTAGATTTCCAATTTCAGGCAAATCTGATAAAAACTACGGTTTTTATAGGCCCAAGACCCCAAATAGGGAGGTCGGTTTATATGGGGACTATATCAAAACTTGGACCGATATAGCCCATCTTCGAACTTGACCTGCCTGCAAACAAAAAACTAATCTGTGGCAAATTTCGGGACGATAGCGCCATTATTGAAGGCTGTAGCGTGATTACAACAGACAGACAGACCGACGGGCAGACGGACATGCTTATATCAAGATATGATCAAGAATATATATACTTTATATAGTCGGAAATCGATATTTCGATGTGTTACAAACGGAATGACAAACTTATTATACCCCCGTCACCATTTTATGGTGGTGGGTATAAAAATTGACAAAATTTTCTTTAGAAATAAAATTTTGACAATATTTTCTATAGAAATAAAATTTTGACAAAATTTTCTATAGAAATAACATTTTGACAAAATTTTCTATAGAAATAAAATTTTGACAAAATTTTCTATCGAAATAGAATTCTGATTAAATTTTTTGTGGAAATAAATTTTTTACAAAATTTTCTATAGAAATAAAATTTTAACTAAATTTTCTATAGAAATACAATTTTTACAAAATTTTCTGCGGAAATATAATATTAACAAATTTTTCTACAGAAATAAAATTTTAACAAAATTTTCTACAAAAATAAAATTTTGACAAAATTTTCTATAGAAATAACATTTTGACAAAATTTTCTATAGAAATAAAATTTTGACAATATTTTCTATAGAATAAGTGTTTCTATAGAAATAAAATTTTGACAAAATTGTCCATATATATCAAATTTTTACGAAATTTTCTATAGAAATAAAATTTTAACGAAATTTCCTATAGAAATACAATTTCGACAACATTTTCTCTCTGTTGGTTAAGCTACTTGTAGTTTAGTCAACGCATGGTTTCAAAGAGCCACCGTGGTGCAATGGTTAGCATGCCCGCCTTGCATATACAGTTCAAACCCAGTTTCGACCAAATACCAAAAAGTTTTTCAGCGGTGGACTACCCCACCTCAGTAATGCTGGTGACATTTCTGACTGTTTCAAAGCTTTTCTAAGTGGTTTCACTGTAAAGATGCGACTCTATTTTAATAAATATATTTCGTAGAAATTATTAAGGTTTAAATCTAGCCCAGCAAAAAAATTAGATAAAATAGAAAAATTACTTTGCTTACTGAATCAAAATATATTTCGACCTGCTTTTATTTTGTTATTATGCAGATATTTCGCCTTACCATTCCCAGAAAGTCTAAATTTTTTTTATCATGCTGATATTCTGCTTTACTATTCCCACAAAATCGGCAGTTGAGCTCGGATCCCTTGCGTTGTTTTAGAAATTGTGCATTGGAAATTAATTTGAATGAAGAATGAAAGAAAAAATCTAAAAAAATAACAAAAATTTTTTATTACACTTTATTTTATTTATTAAAATCATTATTATAATTACAAATTATAATAAATATATAAAAAAAAAAACAACGAGCAACTTAGGCCATCGGCTTAACTATTACACTTTAAAATTGGGGATTTGTACTGTCACAGGTTCAAATCCAAGCGAGGGTGAAATTTTTATTTTTTACTTTTTAAAGATTTTGTATTCTTTGTGGAGTCATTAAATTTTTCGGAAATTTAAATGTTGCCTTTAAACGGTTTCCAATTTTGTATGCTGAGATATACTTAAAAATAAAAGATGTTTTCTTAATAAAACAAAATAATTATAGCAAAGATGCAAATGGTCGGTGGTCTATATTTGATGGCATTTTGTCTTCAATTGAAAGATTCAATATCCCATTCAATTTAAAGGTTAGTTGCTTAAATCAAAAATGTTTTCTTTTTTGCTACACGACTTTAAAAGACACTAAAAAAAAGCTCACCCATTTTCAAAGATTTTGCCTTTACCCTCATGATTTTGGTATAGATATCTTTTTAGATGGATAGTTTTAAAATATGAATTTCGCGTACTTCAGACTAGGAGACAAATTTTTAAGTCGAATCCTAATCGTAGGACAAAACTACTTCGGTGGAAAGTTTATCGACTTTTGGGCAAAGAAAACAAATTTATATCAGAGAAATGCGTCTTCTCTGCTAAGCAAACAACGCATTGACAATTTTTATTTCTAAGATTTCGTTACTTCGTTTCGTTATTTAATTCTATAGAAAATTTTATTTCCATAGAAAATGTTGTCAAAAGTTTATATCTATAGTAAATTTTGTCAAAATTTTATTTCTATAGAAAAGTTTGTCAACATTTTACTTCTATAGAAAGCTTTTTTTGAATTTTGTTTCTATAGAAAATTTTGTGAAAATTTTATTTTTATAGATATTTCGTGAAAATTTTATTTCTATAGAAAATGTTGTGAAAATTTTATTTCTATAGAAAATTTTGTCAAACATTTTTTACTATAGAAAATTTTGTCAAAAATTTTTTACTATAGAAAATTTTGTCAAAAATTTTTTACTATGGAAAATTTTGTCAAACTTTTATTTCTATAGAAAATTTTGCCAACATTTGGTTTCTATAGAAAATTTGTTGAAAATTTTATGTTTATAGAAAATGTTGTCAAAATTCTATTTCTATAGAAAATTTCGCATTATATATCTGATTTGTATCATGGAGCAATTACTAAAAATTCAATATTAATATCATATTCCTTACGAAAAAAAAACATACGAACATATTTTTCATATTTTTTTTTAATTTTTTTAATTTTCATAATTTTCTTATTTTTATTTTAAATTTTCCAATTTTTTTTTTCTCCAAAAAAAAAAGACGATTACCATTTCTTCTCTGTTTTTGTGAGATACCCTCTGGATTGAGGGTACATCGAAAGTTTTTCTAATTGAAATCAAATTTCTGGAGAAATGAAATTGATCTCAGTTAGGAGGACATTGTTTTTAGAGTATTGAAATTCAATTGATATGATTTGTATGTGTTCCTTAGATAAGGAACAAAGAGTTTTATATTTAGAGTAATATTTGTGCAATATTAAGTAAGATTTCTATATGTGATTGTGTCACAATTGAGGGGATGTGACCAACCGTTTCATCACAGACAAGACGAACCGTCCATTTCTTGGATGGTATACCAAGTAACAAATTTCTGAGGTATTTGTATGAATCATAAGTGGAAAAAAACATATGAGAATTATAAGTATTCTTAAGAATATCTAAAGAATAGCCACTAAACTAAATGAGTTCTTAAAACGCTAATAGCGTAAATTCATGTTGGGTTATTTATAAATAAAACCGGTTCCTTTGTTTCGAATACTTGGCAGTTTCAGTGGCCTCTGCATTGTCTTCTGAATTCACATGAAAACCGGTAATTGAAATGTTGATATCCACATATTTGCAGAAAGGGTGATATTGCAATTTATTATTTGAGTTGATATGAAATGATAGCTTCCTATTCTATTAATAAAATACGAATGTAAATTTTGCTTAGCATAGAAGGCGCATTTCTCTAATATAAAGTTTTTTTCCTTATCCAAAAGTCGATAAACTTTCCAATGAAGTCGTATTGTCCTTATAATTAAGTGATTTCACTTAAAAATGGGTATCATAACATGAAAGGAAAAATGTTTGGGCTAATGTCAAGTTGACTTTAATAATTCAGAAAAATTCTTTAAATTTAATGAAATTGTCTTTAAATTTGTTGTCTTTTTGCATCTTGACTACAAAGCAAAAAATCGTTCAAATATACGACATGTTTTTCAACACTTTATTTAAAAGACGTTTTTTTTACTTGAAACATAGCATAATTTTTGCTGTAAGTCGAGTCTTAATTTGGAAAATAAAGTTGTCGTTTTTAAAGGACTTTGATAGCATATGAACAAAAAAACCTGAAAAAGTTAAAAATTAAAATTGGCTTCGTAGAAGCAAGTACACAAAACCAAAATTTAAAAGAGAATTGTGTCTTAAAAGTATCCTTACTTGCATTCTCCGGCTCGGAATCAATACCAACATTTTTAAAGTAAAGAAAATATCTTGGAAACGGACATGCTTTTTATCAGTGTGGTGGATTTCTGAGTCGATTTGTTGTCTGATCTGATCCGATCCGGTTGAATTGTGGTACGCGATATAATTTTTCCGTTTTTATACCCTGCTCCACACTGTGGAACAGGGTATTATAAGTTAGTGCATATGTTTGCAACACCCAGAAGGAGACGAAATAGACACATGGTGTCTTTGGCAAAAATGCTCAGGGTGGGCTCCTGAGTCGATATAGCGATGTCCGTCTGTCCGTCTGTCCGTGAACACATTTTGTAATCAAAGTCTAGGTCGCAGTTTTAGTCCAATCGACTTCAAATTTGGCACAAGTATGTTTTTTGGCTCAGAATAGATCCCTATTGATTTTGGAAGAAATCGGTTCAGATTTAGATATAGCTCCCATATATATATTTCGCCCGATATGGACTTATATGGCCGCAGAAGCCACAGTTTTACCCTAATTTGCTTAAAATTTTGCACAAGAAGAACAAATAGCACTATAGTCAAGTGTGCCAAATTTTATTGAAATCGGTTCAGATTTAGATATAGCTCCCATATATATCTTTCGCCCGATATGGACTAATACGGTCCCAGAAGCCAGAGTTTTACCCCAATTTGGTTGAAATTTTGCACAGAGAGTAGAATTAGCATTGTAGCTATGCGCGCCAAATTTGGTTGAAATCGGTTCAGATTTAGATATAGCTCCCATATATAGCTTTCGCCCGATTTACACTCATTTGACCACAGATGCCAATTTTTTGCTCCGATTTAGTTGAAATTTTGCACAGGGATTAGAATTAGCATTGTAGCTATGCGTGCCAAATTTGGTTAAAATCGGTTCAGATTTAGATATAGCTCCAATATATAGCTTTCGGCCGATTTACACACATATGACCACAGAGGACAATTTTTTGCTCCGATTTAGTTGAAATTTTGCACAGGGAGTAGAATTAGCATTGTTGCTATGCATGCCAAATTTGGTTGAAATCGGTTCAGATTTAGATATAGCTCCCATATATAGCTTTCGCCCGATTTACACTCATATGACCACAGAGGCCAATTTTTAACTCTGATTTAGTTGAAATTTTGCACAGGGAGTAGAATTAGCATTGTTGCTATGCGTGCCAAATTTGGTTGAAATCGGTTCAGATTTAGATATAGCTCCCATATATATGTTTTTCTGATATCGACAAAAATGGTCAAAATACCAACATTTTCCTTGTAAAATCGCCACTGCTTAGTCGAAAAGTTGTACAAATGACTATAATTTTCCTAAACTTCTAATACATATATATCGAGCGATAAATAATAAACAAACTTTTTCGAAGTTTCCCATATTTTTTTACTAACATTGTGTTCCACCCTAGTGCATTAGCCGACTTAAATTTTGAATCTATAGATTTTGTAGAAGTCTATCAAATTCTACCAGATTGAGTGGTATATAAATGTATGTATTTGGGACAAACCTTTATATATAGCCCCCAACACATTTGACGGATGAGATATGGTATCGAAAATTTAGATCTACAAAGTGGTGCAGGGTATAATATAGTCGGCTCCGCCCGACTTTAGACTTTCCTTACTTGTTTTTTTTTTTTTGTTTTTTTGTAGAAAAAATTACCCGATGAAGTCTATAAGTTAAAACTACAGACCTTGAGCTTATTATACCCACCACCATAGAATGGTGACGGGGGTATAATAAGTTTGTCATTCCGTTTGTAACACATCGAAATATCGATTTCCGACTATATAAAGTATATATATTCTTGATCAAGGAGAAATTCAAAGACGATATAACGATGTCCGTCTGTCCGTCTGTCTGTTTGTCTGTCTGTCTGGCTGTCTGTTGTAATCACGCTACAGTCTTCAATAATGAAGCAATCGTGCTGAAATTTTGCACAAACTCGTCTTTTGTCTGCAGGCATGTCAAGTTCGAAGACGGGCTATATCGGTCCAGGTTTTGGTATAGTCCCCATATAAACCGACCTCCCGATTTGGGGTCTTGGGCTTATAGAAATCGTAGTTTTTATCCAATTTGTCTGAAATTGGAAATCTAGAGGTATTGTAGGACCACAAATACGTGTGCCAAAAATTGTGAGTATCGATCCATATTTTGGTATAGCCCCCATATAGACCGATCTCCCGATGTTACTTCTTGGGCTTATAGAAACAGTTTTTATCCAATTTGCCTAAAATCTAGAGGTATTTTATGACCAAATCTAGAGGTATTTTATGACCATAAAGAGGTGTGCCAAAAATGGTGAGTATCGGTCCATATTTTGGTATAGCCCCCATATAGACCGATCTGCAATTTATCTGAATTTGGAAATCGAGAGGTACTTTACAACCGTAAAGAGGTGTGCCAAAAATGGTGATCATCGGTCACCATTTTTGGCACATCGATTTTGGGTCTTGGGCTTATAGAAACCGTAGTTTTTATCCAATTTGCCTGAAATTGGAAATCTAGATGTATTTTAGGACCATAAATAGGTGTGCCGAAAATGGTGAGTATCGGTCCATATTTTGGGAGCCACCGTGGTGAAATGGCTAGCATGCCCGCCTTGCATACACAAGGTCGTGGGTTCGATTCCTGCTACGACCGAACACCAAAACGTTTTTCAGCGGTGGATTATCCCACCTCAGTAATGCTGGTGACATTTCTGAGGGTTTAAAAGCTTCTCTAAGTGGTTTCACTGGAATGTAGAACGCCGTTTGGACTCGGCTATAAAAAGGAGGTCCCTTGTCATTGAGCTTAACATGGAATCGGGCAGCACTCAGTGATAAGAGAGAAGTTCACCACTGTGGTATCACAATGGACTGAATAATCTAAGTGAGCCTGATACATCGGGCTGCCACATAACCCAGCCTAACCTAACCATTGGTCCATATTTTGGTATAGCTCCCAATAGACCGATTTCCCGATTTTACTTCTTGGGCTAGGGAAATCTAGAGGTATTTTCGAGCCATAAAGAGGTGTGCTGAAAACGGTGAGTATCGCTCCATATTTTAGTATAGCCCCCATAAGAACGATTTCCCGATTTAACTCCTTGGGTTTCTAGAAACCGTAGTTTTTATCTGATTTGCCTGAAATTGTAAATATTCTGGTATTTTAGGCTCACAAAAACGTGTATCGGATTAAGTTTTTATCGGTCCATTTGGTAATGCCTCCATATAGACCGACTACACTTCTTGAGGGTGTAGAAGACCAACTGATCATGAAAATTGCTTGAAACTCAATGTAAAATTTCCAAATTTTACTTCTCGGGTGAAAATCTATAGATTTAAGATTTTAAATCAAGACGTTATTTTATAATTTTCTTGCACACTTACAAGAGATATTAATAATTCCACTAAAACTCAAACAAAAATGGTTCTTATAAATCCAGAATCTGATATAGTCCTCATAGGTGAAATCTTTAAATTTATCTTCCGGAAATGTCCTCAAGCCCTCCTGAAATTTCAAAGGAAACCCTAATATTTGGTTCATGGTGGTGGGTATTTAAGATTCGGCCCGGCCGAGCTTACTGCTGTATATACTTGTTTTTAAAATAAACAAGTATATACGGTCGTAAGTTCGGCCAGACCGAATCATATGTACCCTCCACCATGGACTGCGTAGAAACTTCTACGAAAGACTGTCATCCACAATCGAATTAGTTGGGTCGTGGTAACATCGTTTTCTAAATTGTGACTTACTCCATACGTGATAAAGAGCCAGAATTGAAATATGGGGGTCGCTTATATGGGGATAAAAATATACAATTATGAACTTGATATGGACCAATTTTTGTGTGATTGTGGATCGATTTATCTGAGGGCTATATATAACTATAGACCGATATGGACCTAGTTGGGCATGGGTTTTAACGGCCATATAATAGCACAATGTACCAAATTTCAACTGACTCGGATGAAATTTGCTCCTCCAAGAGGCTCCAAAACCAAATCTCGGGATCGGTTTATATTGGGGCTATATATGATTATGGACTGATATGGACCACTTTTGGCATGGCTGTTAAATATCATACACTGCCGCCACGTACCAAATTTCAACCAGATCGGATGAATTTTGCTTCTCCAAAAGGCACCGGAGGTCAAATCTGGGGATCGGTTTATATGGGGGCTATATATAATTATTGACCGATGTGGACCAAATTTGGCATAGTTGTTAAAGACTATATACTAACACCATGTACCAAATTTCAGCCGTATCGGACCAAATTTTCTTTTCTTAGAGGCTCCGCAAGCCAAATCGTGGGATCGGTTTATATGGGGGCTATATATAATTATTGACCGATGTAGACCAATTTTTGCATAGTTGTTAGATACCATATACTTACACCATGTACCAAATTTCAGCCGGATCGGATGAAATTTGCTTCTCTTAGAGGCTCCGCAAGCCAAATCGGGGGATCGGTTTATATGGGGGCTATATATAATTATTGATCGATGTAGACCAATTTTTGCATAGTTGTTAGACACCATATACTTACACCATGTACCAAATTTCAGCCGGATCGGATGAAATTTGATTCTCTTAGAGTCCCCGCAAGCCAAATTTGGGCGTCCGTTCATATGGGGGCTATACGTAAAAGTGGGCCGATATGGCCCATTTGCAATACCATCCGACCTACATCAATAACAACTACTTGTGGCAAGTTTCAAGTCGATAGCTTGTTTCGTTCGGAAGTTAGCGTGATTTCAACAGACGGACGGACCGATATGCTCAGATCGACTCAGAATTTCACCACGACACAGAATATATATACTTGATGTTGTCTTAGAGCAATATTTCGATGTGTTACAAACGCAATGACAAAGTTAATATACTCCCCATCCTATGGTGGAGGGTATAATGATGATCAGTGAGACTCTTCAGCATTTCCTGGGAAGGACATATTCCTCAAAGAATATAGAACTGTCATATTTCACTCTTCAGCACACACACTAGCACACTCATCCACAAACGCCATTAAATACGAAGCGTCGAAACGTTATTTCAAATGTTTATGATATGATCGTTATAAAACATCAAGGCATAATATTCTAACCACTTCCCGAGATGTTCTATATTAGTATGTACAAAAAAATTTAAAGAATACAGGTTTCAATCTCAACAGCGGCAATTTTTTCCATAATTGAAAATTATCATAGTTTGCAAAGCCTTCTCAAAATAACTTCCATGAAAGTGAAAAATTCAAATCCCGGCGGGCTGAAATTTTTAATTTTATTGTTTATTGTTTTCTTAATTATTTGTTGATTTTCTATATTTTTTGGCGACATTTAAATGTCCAAAATTTATATGTTGACTTAAGACTTGTCCAAAAGAACTTCACCGGAAGGTGGAAAAAAATCGATGGGGGATCCCGGGCTGCTCTTAAAAAGAAATGTTTGTGTAATAATTTCCAATTTTTTTTTTTTTTGTCAGGGTGAATATAAATATTTAACTCAATAAAAAATATTATACTACTATAGAAGCAAAAATTCGATTTACTTTATTTTTTAATTTTACCAATTGGCCATTCGCTGAATCGAACCATGGACCATACGCTTTACAAGCAAACACAGTATCCACTAGTCCATGCAGTCATGTTTCAGAAAAGTACCAAGTGCTTAATATAAACGAAATCCATTGTGATTTTGGAATAAATATTTTTTAAGTTTATTTAAATTTATCAACCCTTATTATGATAAACACCATACAATACAAACTGGAACTTAGTGACATGTTATACACAGAAGAAAACAAATGTATCCACTCCTTATCCTCTATTTGTTCATAGCTCTTTAGAAAAATTTTCAAATTATGCATATTGTCTAAATATAGCTCAATCTTCCAAAAATAACTAAGGGGATGATTTAGTGAATATCATACGTAGGATAATTTTCGTTATTTGAGTTCTCTTTCATTGATACAGTTCTTTAGGTTTTATAGCGTTATTTATTGCATAATTTCCTTATAATTCTCATATGTTTTTTTCACATTCTTTTCGTACAAATACCCATCGTAATAGTAGCTCGATCATCGCCCTAATGTCTGGACGGTTCGTCTTCTCTCTGTTGAAACGGTTGGTTACATCCCCTTAATTGTGACAAAAATATAAATCTCTAATTAATATTGAAAATATTACTCTTAAGAATTGAAAATAAATTCCTTCTTTCCTTTCCTACCAATAGGGAGGAACAAAACACAAATCAATTAAAATGAATTTCAAACTCTATGAAACTAAGTCTTTCTCTCACTCTCTAATCACTTTCCATTCTTCAGAAAAGTGAATAGAATCGATAATTCGAATTCTCTCAATGCCGGGGGATAGTCACAAGCCAAAGAGGAGAACTTGTGATCGTCTTTTTTGAAACTTAAATAAGCCTACAGTTACAAAAACACCCAAATAATGGATGTAAATAAAATATAGGTCAATGCACTGAAAAAAATATTGTCGTGTGGACCAAGATTTCGTTCCTTAAAATACGAATGCATTTTTTTCTTCGTCGTTTTGCCCTTATAATTAAGTGATTCGACTTAAAACTGGATATCTTAAAATGAACAAAAATATTTGGTTGACTAAGTTCAACTTGTTATTAATAATTGTGAAAAATTCTTCAAAATTAATGAAATCGACTTTAAATTTGTTGACTTTCTTGACACCAAAGATTTTAACAATAGGAGATATTTTTCAACACTTTATTTTAAAGATTTTTTTGTGTCCAATTAATGAATTATTGATAAAAACGAGCTCGAAGTCTGTGTTTTTAATTTATTTTTATTCAATATTTCGTCTTTTCATTGAAAGACTTCATCGGGAAAAATTTTGTAAACAACCAAAATATTACACCCACTATAGAGTAGAACCTAACGACACAGAGTCTGTTGTCAAAAACAAAAACCAAGTTTGTAACATTTTTTTTTGTACTTCAATCAAGGCGTAATTTCAACTTAAAGTTAAGTCTGAATTTGGAAATTGAAGTTTTTTTAACGCGACTTTGGCAGCACATGAAGGAAAAAGTTGAAAAAAAAACTAAAATATAAAAACTACTTTGCTAGAATCAAGTAGGCAAAATTCAAATTTAAAAAAGATTTGTGTCTTACTACAATTCCCTGCTTCTTTGACTCGGAATTAATACCAAAATCATTAGTGTAAAAACAAACTCTTTCGAACTGGACCAACTTTTTTTCAGTGTGCGATTTGAGAGATTTTCAAAAAAAACTTTAACATATAAAATTAAGAAAAACTGGAAATCTTTATTAGAATCCATATTTTATTTCAATTGAAAATTTCGTCAAAACTTTATTTTTATAGAAAATTTTGTCAAAATTTTATTTATATCGAAAATTTTTTTCAAAATTTTATTTTTAAAAAATTTTGTCAAATTTTTATTCCTATGGAAAATTTTGTCGACTTTTTATTTCTATAGAAAATTTTGTCAAAATTTTATGTCTATAGAAAATTTTGTCAAAATTTTATTTCTATAGAAAATTTTGTCAAAATTTTATCTCTATAGAAAATTTTGTCAAGATTTTATTCCTATAGAAAACGTTGTCAAAATTTTATCTCTATAGAAAATTTTGTCAAAATTTTATTTATATAGAAAATTTTGTCAAAATTTTATTTCTATTGAAAATTTCGTCAAAAATTTCTCTCTTTAGAAAATTTTATTTCTATAGAAAATGTTGTCAAAATTTTATTTCTATTGCAAATTTCGTCAAAACTTTATTTTTATAAAAAATTTTGTCAAAATTTTATTTCTGCAGACAATTTTGTCAAAATTTTATTTCTATAGAAAATGTTGTCTAAATTTTATTTCTATAGAAAATGTTGTCCAAACTTTATTTCTATAGAAACTTTCGTCAAAATTTTATTTATAGAGAAATTTTTTTTTTCAAAATTTTATTTCTATAGAAACTTTTATCAAAAATTTATTTCTATAGAAAACGTTTGTCAAAATTTTATTTCTATAGAAAACTTTGTCAAAATTTTATCTCTATAGTAAATTTGTCAAATTTTATCTCTATAGAAAAATTTTTCAAAATTTTATTTCTTTAGAAAAATTTGTCAAGATTTTATTTCAAAATTTTATTTCTATAGAAAATTTTGTCAAAATTTTATTTCAATAGAAGATGTTGTCAAAATGTTATTTCTATAGAAAAATTTTTCAATATTTTATTTCTCTAGAAAAATTTGTCAAATTCTTATTTCTATAAAAATTTTGTCAAAATTTTATTGCTACACAAAATTTTGTCAAATTTGTATTCCTATAGAAAATTTTGTCAAAATGTTATTTCTTTAAAAAATTTGTCAAAATTTTATTTCTTAGTTCGAGAAAGGTTGTGCAAAATCTATTAAAACTTCAAGAATCCTACCAAACACTAAAAAATCTATCATTTTTGGTAGAATTCTACCAACTCTGACAACCGTGTATGTGACTTCGTCTTCTTGAAACCACATGTCGTGCAAGTCAAGCTCTTGAATTGTGAGCTAAAAAAATTGGTAACGATAGTCACTCACGTTGCGTTACGTTTCGCATCATCATTATAGAAGTACGGTCCAATGATGCCACCAGCCCATAAGACGCAACAAACTGTGCTTTTTTGATGAATTTTATTAACAGAGAACACATTGTCCATAATCCATAATTTGCAAACGTTGTTCATTTGTAAGTCGATTCATGCATAAAAATATAAATCAAACTGAAGATGTTTGACAGTGGAATAAAACACGAAACGTACACAGTGGTTCCCGAGGTGACCAACTTTCTACACCTACAAGTCAGCTAGGTTAGGTTAGGTTAGGTTATGTGGCAGCCCGATGTATCAGGCTCACTTAGACTATTCAGTCCATTGTGATACCACAGTGGTGAACTTCTCTCTTATCACTGATAGCTGCCCGATTCCATGTTAAACTCAATGACAAGGGACCTCCTGTTTATAGCTGAGTCCGAACGGCGTTCCACATTGCAGTGAAACCACTTAGAGAAGCTTTGAAACCCTCAGAAATGTCACCAGCATTACTGAGGTGGGATAATCCACCGCTGAAAAACTTTTTGGTCTTCGGTCGTAGCAGGAATCGAACCCACGACCTTGTGTATGCAAGGCGGGCATGCTAACCATTACACCACGGTGGCTCCCAGGTCAGCTAGAGACACACAAACTTGCAAACTCAGAAGAAGACACCTCAGCTTTCACACAAAGATGAATGTTGATTTCTTTATCCGTTCACAAGTTGCAGAATTATTTCAAATAAGCAATTTAGAAACACTGTGCGTTAGCTGTTTAAACAACTGTTGCCAAAACGATATAAGCTAAGCAATCACCCTTTGTTTCATCGACTACACTTCTTGAAAATATTATAATCAAAAAAATGTTTTTTGTGGATTTTTCGGCCTCCAATGTTTTATTTTTTTTTTAAGTCGACTATGTCGTCGTGCCTATCGACAATTTAATATTTCGTTAAATTTTGAAATTTGGTAAAAGAACATCAGCTGATTTCATAATTTAAACCTTTTTATACCCTTCACCACTACTGTGGTACAGATATAATAAGTATAATGTGGTAATGGTATAATAAGTTTGTGCATTTGTATGTAACGGCGATAAGGAAAGGTCCATCTTTTAGTATACCGATCGGATTAGAATTAAATTCTGAGTCGATTTAGCGATGTCCGTCCTTCTGTTGATGTATTTTTGTGTGCAAAGTCCAGCTCGCAGTTTAAGTCCGGTCGTCCTCAAATTTGGCACAGTGTCCTTTTTCGGCTCAAAGACGATCCCTATTGATTTTTGAAAAAATCGTTTCAGATTTAGATATAGCTGTCATATATATTTATAACCGATTTGGTCATAAATGACGTATTTATCGACCGATCTTCTTGCAATTTCGTATAATCGAATATTTTGTGAGTCTCGTAAATTTTGCAAAATATCAGCCAAATCAGTTCAGATTCACATATATTTAAATCGGAAAAAAATATTGGCCTCAGGGCTCATAGGAGTGTAAATTGGGAGAAAGCTATATATGGGAGCTATATCTAAATCTGAGCCGATTTCAACTAAATTAGGTACGCATATTTACAATGTTAATTCTACTCCCTGTGAAAAATTTCACGTTACTCGGTGTAAACGTTTCGCCTCTAGGGCCATAGGAGTGTAAATCGGGCGAAAGCTATATGTGGCAGCTATATATAAATCTGAAGCGATTTCACCCAAAATCGGTGTGGATATTTATAATGTTAATTCTACTCCCTGTTCAAAATTTCACGTAAATTCGAAAAAAAATTGGCCTCTAAGGCCATAGGAGTGTAAATCGGGCGAATAAATGAGAGCTAAATACGTGCAATTTTGCACAGGGAGTATAATTACCATTATAAATATCTACACCGAATTTGGGTGAAATCTGTTCAGATTTAGATATAACTCCCACATATAGCTTTCGTCTAATTCACATATATGCTCACCGTAGATCAAAAATTTTTTCCGATTTACTTAAAATTGCGAACAGGGAATGGAAATAACATTTTTACTATGCATACCAAATTTAGTTGAAATTGATTCAGATTCTGAGATATCTACCATATATCTACAAGAGGTCAAAATTTCACTCAGATTTACGTGAAGTTTAGCACAGACAGTAGGATTAACATTCTTGCAACACATGCCAAATTTGGTTAAAATCCATTCAGATTTAGATATAACTCCCATATATATCTTTCGGCCGATTTTGATTCATTTGACCACTGAGGTAAAAGTTTCATTTCGAAAATTTTGATGTTTTGCATAGAGAGTTCAATTAAAAATTTTAGCAATGTGTGTCAAATTTTATCAAAATCGGCTCAGAATTAGACAAAGCCCCCATATATATGTTCTTCCGATATTAGCAAATATGGCCAAAATACCCACATGTTCCTTGTAAAATCATCACTGTTAAGTTGAAAATTCGCAAAAAATGATTAAAATTTACCTATACTCTAATTCGTATATATCGACCTATAAATCATAAATGAAGCTTTGCGAAATTTTATGCAATTTAAATATTTTCAATATTTTGAACATATACCCACCACCATAGAATGGTGACCGGCGTATAATAAATTTGTCATTCCGTTTGTAACACATCGAAATATCGATTTCCGACTATATAAAGTATATATATTCTTGATCAGGGAGAAATTCTAAGACGATATAACGATGTCCGTCTGTCTGTTGTAATTACGCTACAGTCTTCAATAATAAAGCAATCGTGCTGAAATTTTGCACAAACTCGTCTTTTATCTGCAGGCAGGTCAAGTTCGAAGATGGACTATATCGGTCCAGGTTTTGATATAGTCTCCATATAAACCGACCTCCCGACTTGGGGTCTTGGGCTTATAGAAATCGTAGTTTTTATCCAATTTGCCTGAAATTTGAAATCTAGAGGTATTTTATGACCATAAAGAGGTGTGCCAAAAATGGTGAGTATCGGTCCATGTTTTGGTATAGCCCCCATATAGAGGGATCTCCCGATTTTTCTTCTTGGGCTTATAGAAACCGCAGTTTTTATTCAATTTACCTGAAATTGGAAATCTAGAGGTATTGCAGGACCACAAATAGTGTGCCAAAAATTGTGAGTATCGGTCCATATTTTGGTATAGCCCCCATATAGACCGATCTCCCGATTTTACTTATTGGGCTTATAGAAACCGCAGTTTTTATTCAATTTACCTGAAATTGGAAATCTAGAGGTATTGTAGGACCACAAATACGTGTGCCGAAAACTGTGAGTATCGGTCCATGTTTTGGTATGGTCCCCATATAAAACGACCTCCCGATTTGGGGTCTTGGGCTTATAGAAACCGTAGTTTTTATCCAATTTGTCTGAAATTGGAAATCTAGAGGTACTTTAGGACCATAAACAGGAGTGCCGAAAATGGTGAGTATCGGTCCATATTTTGGTATAGGCCCCATATAGACCGATTTCCCGTTTTTACTTCTTGGGCTTCTAGAATCCGAAGTTTTTATCCTATTTGCCTGAAATTGGAAATCTAGAGGTATTTTCGGGTCATAGAGAGGTGCGCCGAAAACGGTGAGTATCGGTTCATATTTTAGTATAGCCCCCATAAAAACGATCTCCCGATTTAACTCCTTGGGATTCTAGAAACCGTAGTTTTTATCTGATTTGCCTGAAATTGTAAGTATTCTGGTATTTTAGGCTCACAAAAACATGTATCGGATTTAGTTTTTATCGGTCCATTTGGTAATGCCTCCACATAGACCGACTTCACTTCTTGAGGGTGTAGAATTGCTTGAAACTCAATGTAGAATTTCCAGATTTTACTTCTACAGATTTAAGGTTTCAAATCAAGACGTTATTTTATAATTTGCTTGAACAATTACAAGAGATGTTAGAGATGTCTAGGTCGCAGTTTTAGTCCAATCAACTTCAAATTTGGCACAAGTATATGTTTTGGCTCAGAATAGATCCCTATTGATTTTTGAAGAAATCGGTTCAGATTTAGATATAGCTCCCATATATATATTTCGCCCGATATGGACTTATATGGCCCCAGAATCCAGAGTTTTACCCTAATTTACTTAAAAGTCAAGTATGCCAAATTTTATTGAAATCGGTTCAGATTTAAATATAGCTCCCATATATCTTTCGCCCGATGTGGACTAATACGGTCCCAGAAGCCAGAGTTTTGCCCCAATTTGGTTGAAATTTTGCAGAGGGAGTAGAATTAGCATTGTAGCTATGCGTGCCAAATTTTGTTGAAATCGGTTCAGATTTAGATATAGCTCCCATATATAGCTTTCGCCCGATTTACACTCATATGACCACAGAGGCTAATTTTTTGCTCCGATTTAGTTGAAATTTTGCACAGGGAGTAGAATTAGCATTATAGCTATGCGTGCAAAATTTGGTTGAAATCGGTTCAGATTTAGATATAGCTCCCATATATAGCTTTCGCCCGATTTAGACTCATATGACCACTGAGGCCAATTTTTAACTCCGATTTAGTTGAAATTTTGCACAGGGAGTAGAATTAGCATTGTAGCTATGCGTGCCAAATTAGGTTGAAATCGGTTCAGATTTAGATATAGCTCCCATATATATGTTTTTCTGATTTCGACAAAAATGGTCAAAATACCAACATTTTCCTTGTAAAATCGCCACTGCTTAGTCGAAAAGTTGTAAAAATGACTCTAATTTTCCTAAACTTCTAATACATGTATATCGAGTGATAAATCATAAATAATTTTTTTCGAAGTTTCCCATATTTTTATACCCACCACCATAAAATGGTGACGGGGGTATAATAAGTTTGTCATTCCGTTTGTAACACATCGAAATATCGATTTCCGACTATATAAAGTATATATATTCTTGATCAGGGAGAAATTCTAAGACGATATAACGATGTCCGTCTGTCCGTCTGTCTGTCTGTCTGTCTGTCTGTCTGTCTGTCTGTTGTAATCACTCTACAGCCTTCAATAATGGCGCTATCGTCCCGAAATTTGGCACCGATTAGTTTTTTGTTTGCAGGCAGGGCAAGTTCGAAGATGGGCTATATCGGTCCAAGTTTTGATGTAGTCCCCATATAAACCGACCTCCCGATTTTGCTTCTTGGGCGTCTAGAAACTATATTTACCATCCGATTTGCCTGAAATTGGAAATCTAGAGGTATTGTGGGACTATAAAGAGGTGTGTCGAAAATGGTCCGTATCGGTCCATGTTTTAGTATAGCCCCCATATAGACCGATCTCCCGATTTTACTTCTTAGGCGTCTAAAAACAGTATTTTCTATCCGATTTGTCTGAAATTGAAAATCTAGAGGTATTTTGGACCATAAAGAGGTGTGTCGAAAATGGTCCGCATAGGTCCATGTTTTGATATAGCCCCCATATAAACCAACCTCCCGATTTGGAGTCTTGGGCCTATAAAACCCGTAGTTTTTATCCAATTTGCCTGAAATTGAAAATATAGAGGTACTTGAGGACCATAAAAAGGTGTGCCGAAAATGGTTCTCATCGGTCCATGTTTTGATACAGCCCCCATATAGACCGATCTCCCGATTTTGCTTCTTGGGCGTCTAGAAACTATATTTACCATCCGATTTGCCTGAAATTGGAAATCTAGAGGTATTGTGGGACTATAAAGAGGTGTGTCGAAAATGGTCCATATCGGTCCATGTTTTGGTATAGCCCCCATATAGACCGATCTCCCGATTTTTCTTCTTACGCGTCTAGAAACAGTATTTTCTATCCGATTTGTATGAAATTGAAAATCTAAAGGTATTTTGGGACCATAAAGAGATGTGTCGAAAATGGTCCGCATAGGTCCATGTTTTGATATAGCCCTCATATAAACCAACCTCCCGATTTGGAGTCTTGGGCCTACAAAACCCGTAGTTTTTATCCAATTTGCCTGAAACTGAAAATATAGAGGTATTTGAGGACCATAAAAAGGTGTGCCGAAAATGGTTCTCATCGGTCCATGTTTTTGTATAGCCCCCATATAGACCGATATCCCGATTTTGCTTTTAGGGCTTCTAGAAACTATATTTACCATCCGATTAGCCTGAAATTGGAAATCTAGAGGTATTTGAGGACCATAAAAAGGTATGCCGAAAATGGTGCTCATCGGTCCATGTTTTGATATAGCCCCCATAGAGACTGAAACTATATTTTCTATCCGATTTTTCTGAAATTGAAAATGTAGAGTTCTTTTGGGACCATAAAAAGGTGTGCTTGGTATAACCCCTATATAGACTGATCTCTCGATTTTTACTTCTTGAGCGTCTAGAGACTATATTTTCTGGCCGATTTATTTGAAATTGAAAATCTGGAGGTATTTTAAGATCACAAATATGTGAGTAGCAAATGGTGCCTATCGGTCCATGTTTTGCTATAGCCCCCATATACACCGATCTACCGGCTTTATTTCTTGGGCTTCTAGAATCCTTAGTTTTTATCCGATTTGCTGGAAATTAGTAATTTATAATAAAATTTTAGACAAACGAAATGTCTTTTTCTTATAAAGTGTTTTCGTTTATTCAACGATTGTCTCTAAAATTTGTGTCAAACGAAAACTTTGCTTTCTCAAAAAAGAAAACACCTCTTTCAGGGTATAGCAGGCGCACTGATCATGAAAATTGCTTTAAACTGAAAGTAAAAGTTCCAGATTTTACTCATCGTATTTAAAAAAATGCGGAAAAATCTACAGATTTAAGATTTTAAGTCAAGGCGTAATTTCAACATATACACGATTTGTTTATATTTTCTCTAAAACTCAAACAAAATTGGTTCTCATAAATCCAGAATCTTATCTGGCCTTCATAGGTAGAATCTTTAAAGTTTGTCTTCGGGAGCTGGCTCGTTTGGGAGAATATTTGTCATCAAACCCCCTACAATTCTATATATTATCAAGTAACCCACTACGACGAAGAGTTTTCATAGTAAACTATTATACTTGATTCATGGTGGTGGGTATTTAAAATTCGGCCCGGCCGAATTTACTGCTTTATATACTTGTTTTTACTAACATTGTGTTCCACCCTAGGCATTAGCCGACTTAAATTTTGAGTCTATAGATTTTGTAGAAGTCTATCAAATTCTTCCAGATCGAGTGATATTTAAATGTACGTATTTGGGACAAACCTTTATATATAGCCCCCAACACATTTGACGGATGTGATATGGTATCGAAAATTTGGATCTACAAAGTGGTGCAGGGTATAATATAGTCGGCCCGCCCGACTTTAGACTTTCCTTACTTGTTTTTTTACTAACATTGTGGTCCGTCTCGGTCATTTACCAATTAAAACTTTGAGTTTAGACATTTGGTGAAAGTTTAAAATAATTTGTCCAAATCGCTTCATATTTAAATATTTGTATATGGGAAAATAAAGCTTTATATAGCTCTTAACAAATTTGAAGGCGTTAAGATGTTGTTATACATAGTGGTGAAGGGTATAATATAGTCGGCCGCGCCCGACTTTAGAATTTCCTTACTTGTTATACTTAAGTTTCTTTCTGAAACCGATTTGTATGATATCCTCTTCTCAATTAATTTCAATAAATTGTCATATTTTTATGCCTTAAACCATCTGTACCATTCGTCAATGTTAGATGTACCCATATCTAGTAGAAAATTATTATCACTAATGTTGTAGAATTACTAATAGGATTTTTGTTGTTTTTCATTATGGTTGTGTCATTACAGTTCATCCAGTTATTCAAGTACCAAATCAATTAGTCGGTGCACCACTTGGCACTGATGTTCAAATTGAATGTCACGTAGAGGCATTCCCCAAATCAATTAACTACTGGATTAAGGACTCGGGTAAGTATGCAATGCTCTACTCTACAATGCTCTCTAAACTAAAGAACAAACTAAACCCTAAATACACACACACACACACACAGACACACATACACAAAATAGCATTACCAAATATGTGCATATAATACACATTACATCCTTGTGCTTCCCTGTTAAGCACTCATCTCATCATTACAAAATACTCTCGTACACACATACACACCCCCCATACACATACATATAATAGTAGATGCCAAAGATCCGTCAACCCAACTCCAGCATCCATCCATTGACTGACCTTACACACTCAACTTAATTAATGTACATGTTTGAACTGGTGTGTATTCATGTACACAAGTGCGTATATATTTAAAAGAGAGGGTGTGTATTCTCACATGCATCCAATATAGATGGGAGAGAAACAGAGAATGAAGGCCAAGTGTATAGAAATTTTAGCATTTTACAGACATTTACCGCATAAGGTGCATCAACACAGAACAGACTGGCAGTATTCCGAAGTTTTGCAACAACGAATTTTGTTGAAGATTTAAACTTTTTGGGTATTTAACAATTCAGGGTTGGCAAGAATACATAACTAAGTAACTAAAATCAGAAAATCAACTTATTAAAGATTTTGCTCATTTTATATTATTACAAAGTAAAAACTTAAAGCAAAGTATTTTCCAATAATATCAATATCTACATATCTCTGATTTTCAACTGCAGCCTTTTATGTCTACAATTATCAAAAATTTGCGAATTGTTTAATACGAGTCATACATTCTAAAGGATTTTTTCGACAAGAAGTCTTATTTTTAATCACCCAGTAATTAATTTTTTTACAAAATCTTAAAGTTAACGTTTATTTCAAGTATCAGAATATTTTTAGTTTACTCACACCAATATCCCAGCAAAAACAAAGTCATCAAAAAATAGTGCAAATGTTGTTTTTGGATCTGGAGGTGGTGCAAACTTGACGCAAAAGCGATGAACATGGGCTTGTCATGCGACGGACGTCCACCATTTCAACAGACTTGTTAAAGAGTGATCCGAATTGAATTGTTTGGATGTGAATTTAAAAATTTTGTGATATCTTGCCAAACAAAATATTTTTTTATACCCTGCGCCACACTGTGGAACAGGGTATTATAAGTTAGTGCATATGTTTGTAACACCCAGAAGGAGACGAGATAGACACATGGTGTCTTTGGCAATAATGCTCAGGGTGGGTCCCTGAGTCGATATAACCATGTCCGTCTGTCCGTCCGTCTGTCTGTGAACACATTTTTGTGATCAAAGTCTAGGTCGCAATTTAAGTCCAATCGCCTTCAAATTTAGCACATGTTCCTAATTTGGGTCAGAATAGATCCCTATTGATTTTGGAAGAAATCGGTTCAGATTTAGATATAGCTCCCATATATATCTTTCGCCCGATATGCATTAATATGGACCCAGCAGCCAGAGCTTTATACCGATTTGCTTGAAATTTTGTACAAACATAACACTTAGTCGTATAGTCAAGTGTGCAAAAGTTGATTGAAATCGGTTCAGATTTAGATATAGCTGCCATATATATCTTTCGCCCGATATAGACTTATATGGCCCCAGAAGCCAGATTTTTGGCCGAATTTTGTTGAATTTTTGCTCTAGGAGTACAATTGGTAGTATAGTCAAGTGTGCAAAATTTGTTTGAAATCGGTTCAGATTTAGATATAGCTCCCATATATATCTTTCGCCCGATATGGACTAATATGGTCCTAAAAGCCAGAGTTTTGGCCCAATTTGGTTGAAATTTTGCACAGGGAGTAGATTTAGCATTGTAGCTATGCGTGCCAAATTTGGTTGAAATCTCTTCAGATTTAGATATAGCTCCCATATATATCTTTCGCCCGATATGCACTTATATGAACCAAGAATCCAGAAGCCAGAGTTTTATCCCGATTAGCTTGAAATTTTGTACAAGGAGTACAATTGGTAGTATAGTCATGTGTGCCAAATTTTATTGAAATCGGTTCAGATTTAGATATAGCTTCCATATATATTTTTCGCCCGATATGGACTTATATGGCCCCAGAAGCCAGAATTTTGGCCCAATTGGGTTGACATTTTGCACTAGGAGTACAATTAGTAATATAGTCATGTGTGCCAAATTTGATTGAAATCGGTTCAGATTTAGATATAGCTCCCATATATATGTTTTTCTGATTTCGACAAAAATGGTCAAAATACCAACATTTTCCTTGCTAAATCGCCACTGCTTAGTCGAAAAGTTGTAAAAATGACTCGAATTTTCCTAAACTTCTAATACATATATATATCGCGCGATAAATCATAAATAAACTTTTGCGAAGTTTCTTTAAAATTGCTTCAGATATAAAATGTTTCCCATATTTTTTAATAAAATTGTGTTCCACCCTAGTGCATTAGCCGACTTAAATTTTGAGTCTATAGATTTTGTAGAAGTCTATCAAATTCTGTCCAGATCGAGTGATATTTAAATGTATGTATTTGGGACAAACCTTTATATATAGCCCCCAACACATTTGACGGATGTGATATGGTATCGAAAATTTAGATCTACAAAGTGGTGCAGGGTATAATATAGTCGGCCCCGCCCGACTTTAGACTTTCGTTACTTGTTTTTATCAGTTTTTTTGTTGCACTTTTATTTTCAACTGTACACGCAGCGAAATCATTGCTATTTTACGGTAAAATTTTCCAAACACTGTTATTTCTCGAAGAGGTTATCATAATTGGCCACCGAGATCTTGTCATTTAGCACTTTGCGACTTTCGGGCCATGTAGACAAGGTTCTGAATAGGATATGATCCTTGGAGCGTGGTCGTGACGACCATTTGTTTGATAATAGGCTTGTTTTCTTTTAGTACTGGATACGCAAGCCATGACGGCCTCGTTTATCAAGGACATGTCAAAAAATGTGCACCACGGGCATCACCTATTTAAGAAAAATCACATCACTTCCAAGCAAAACAATAGCTTCCAAGCCAGTTGCTAGGACCCCAAATTGTGAAAACTTGGATTATCTTCATTGAATTTTACATGTCATAGAACGGAAGTATTTCGTTTTCCGATCATTTGCATTGCTTCATCATCGTTCACATCCAACAAATAATAAATTTGTTCACCAATTTCACTTTTAACTTTTATACCCTCCACCATAGGATGGGGGTATATTAACTTTGTCATTCCGTTTGTAACACATCGAAATATTGCTATAAGACCCCATAAAGTATATATATTCTGGGTCGTGGTGAAATTCTGAGTCGATCTGAGCATGTCCGTCCGTCTGTTGAAATCACGCTAACTTCCGAACGAAACAAGCTATCGACTTGAAACTTGGCGCAAGTAGTTGTTATTGATGTAGGTCGGATGGTATTGCAAATGGGTCCACTTTTACGTATAGCCCCCATAAAAATGGACCCCCAAATTTGGCTTGTGATTGCTCTAAGAGAAGCAAATTTCATCCGATCCGGCTGAAATTTGGTACATGGTGTCAGTATATGGTCTCTAACAGCCATGCAAAAATTGGTCCATATCGGTCCATTTTTACGTATAGCCCACATATAAACGGACCCCCAAATTTGGCTTGCGATTTCTCTAAGAGAAGCAAATTTCATCCGATCCGGCTGAAATTTGGTACATGGTGTTAATATATGATATCTAACAACCATGCAAAAGGTGGTCCATATCGGTCCATAATTACATATAGCCCCCATATAAACCGATTCCCCGATTTGGCTAGCGGAGCCTCTAAGAGAACCAAATTTCATCCGATCCGACTGAAATTTGGTACATGGTGTTGGTATATGTTCTCTAATGACCATGCAAAAATTGGTCGACATCGGTCCATAATTATATATAGCCCCCATATAAATCGATCCCCAGATTTGTCCTCCGGAGCCTCTTTGAGGAGCTAAATTCATCCGATCCGGTTGAAATTTGGAACATGGTGTTAGAATGTGGTCTCTAATAAACACGCAAGAATTGGTCAATATCGGCCCATAATTATATATAGCCCCGCATATAAACCGTTCCCCAGATTTGATCTCCGGAGCTTGTTGGAGGAGCAAAATTCATCCGATCCGATTGAAATTTGCAACGTGGTGTTAGTATAAGGCCGCTTATAACCATGCCATAATTGGTCCATATCGGCCTGTAGTTATATATAGCCGATCCCCAATCACACAAAAATTGGTGCATATCGGTTCATAATCATGGTTGCCACTCGAGCCAAAAATAATCTACCAAAATTTTATTTTTATAGAAAACATTGTCAAAATGTTATTTCTATAGAAAATTTTTTCCAAATTTTATTTCAATAGAAAATTTTTTCCAAATTTTATTTCTATAGAAAATTTTTTTCCATATTTTATTTCTATAGAAAATTTTTCCAAATTTTACTTCTATAGAAAATGTTGTCAAAATTTTATTTTGTCAAAATTTTATTTCTATAGAAACTTTAAACTTAATTATATACGTATGTAATCGGCCTTTTTTAGTTTAATATATACCACGTATGGACTATGTGGTATATATTACAGTGTTAGTAAGTTTTAAGATACCTTGCCATCGGCAAGTGTTACCGCAACCCAAGTAATTCGATTGTGGATGACAGTCTTCAGTAGAAGTTTCTACGCAATCCATGGTGGAGGATACATAAGCTTCGGCCTGGCCGAACTTACGGCCGTATATACTTGTTATACCCTAAACCGCATAGTGGTTTAGTGGTTTACTGATCTTCCAAAAAATGTGCCTACCAGACATATTGATTTTAGACCCAATAAAATATATACCGATCGACTCAGAATCACGTCCTGAGTCAATTTAGCCCTTGACGTCCGTCCATGTGTTTGTTCTTCGAAGGATTCCGGTCGCAATTATTAACCGATTTTGATGAAATTTGGTATGTGGGACTTTTTTTGGCACAAGGACAAACGCTATTTAATTTGGAAAAAATCGGATCAAATTTAGATATACCCAGCAAAAACTCTCATTACCCGGTAATCTTGTAGGTAAGCCTATTTAAAAATTAATAACCACTTATTAATTGGCATCGCTTCGGATTACATTTACATACGCATGTCCTAGAAGGAAAGTACTTCTCCCCAGGCATACTTTCGGCCATAAAATAAGTAGTGCATTTAAAGCATATAATCACCTAATATGTAATGACTTATTCGTAGATACACCAAACCTTGCAAAATAGCCACTTATTGTCTCAGTCAACCAAATCTCGAAAATATTGATTTCTATCGCCGATTACAATGAATCAAAATATGGCGCGTGATGCTGTAATAGAAGAACTACTTGAATAGAAACGAATATTGTATAAATAAACAAAAAATCTAATAAATAATCTAAATAAGATGCAAATTAATTTCACACTTAAAATAGAAATAAATGTAGGTTGTTTAAGGGAATTGGATTCGTGAATTACGTTATAATATACCCAATAGCCAATTCACATAAGGTTCAAAATCTACTAAAAGTGGATTTTAAGTCTCTTTTTTATAAGGCAAATGGCATTTGAAATTTAGTTTAAGCGCATTTTGGAAATGTAATGTGAATGAGGTATAAGAAAGCATTTATTTAAAACATAATATGACAATGTCATTAAACACAATTGTTATGAAATATTTGTGATAAAAATTTCTTAACGGAACAATTTTCAGAATTACCGTTACATTACATATTCTTTTTGATATTTTATGTAAGTGCTCGATTATGTGAATAATTATACCTAATGGTACCATCATTTATTCTATTTTATTAATTCGTTAACTACAACTGCCTATAAATTTGAGAATAACAATTCGAAAATTACCGAGAAGTATTTATTTTTGTCATTACAAGTTAGTCATTATAACTTGCCGCAATGTAATGCAACGTGTAATGACAGCTTTACTCCTGGTAATGTCAATTGTAATGAGATGTGGTTACCTAGTTTTTGCTGGGTAGCTCCCATATATATGTATCGCCCGATTTCGATAAATTCGGATCAAATTTAGATATAGCTCCCATATATATGTATCGCCCGATTTCGAAAAATGGGCTCAGATTGCGCTCAATTACTTACCGATCGGCGTCATTTACTTACCGATCGGCACCAATTGACCACTCTTTAAGTGTGCCAAATTTCATCGAAGTCGGTTCAGATTTAGATATAGCTCCCATATATATGTATCGCCCGATTTTCCCAAATTTGGCCATAAGTCCCTTATTGATCAACCGATCTTACTTAAAGTTGGCCAAATTTAATTATTTCTATAGCACTTACTATATGTGCAAAAAATCATCGAAGTCTGTTCAGATTTAGCTATGGCTCCCATGTATATGTATCACCCGATTTTCACAAATTTGGCCATAAAACCCTTATTTATCAACCGATCATACTCAAATTTGGCTTACTCTAATCTTCTATAGCACTGACTCTATGAGCAAAATATCGGTTCAGATTTAGATATAGATTCCATATATATGTAGCGCCCGATTATGAAAATTTTGCCCTTTATAACCTTATTTTTGACCATAGTGGCCTCATTTATTAACCAATATTACTCAAATTTAGCACAAGGTAATTTACTGAAATATAGAGAAGAGAGAAGTTAACCAATGTGGTACCACAATGGACTGAATAGTCTAAGTGAGCCTGATACATCAGGCTGCCATCTAACCTAACCTAACCTCCTGAAATATAAAGAAAACCTGCAAAATATAATCCAGCTCCCATATGTATGGATCGCCCGTTTTTGAAAAATGTACCCCTTATAACCATAAAAGCCTTATTTGATACCCGATCTTACTCTAATTTAGCACAAGGTAACCTTCTGAACGAATTAGACTTACATGTAGCTATTACATAGATTTATTGCCCTATTTTCACTAATTGAGCGATTTCCTTCTTTTTAATAATGGACTCAATGGATTAGTGGCATACTAACTCTGTAGGTTCACCCAGAGAAGGAATATGATCACCTCAAATATGTTTCAAAAGCACCATGTTACCATTCCAACGTTATTGTTAATTCATAATATTGTGAGCGATCCAAAATCTAAGACAGTGTCCCTTATATTTTGCAATCAACTTCTAGAATGTTTCACTTTTTTCCCAATCGAAATCACTACACTCAGAAAAAAGGGGCTCTAATGCAAACTGAACTTTATTTTAGTTCATGAAGATTAGTTGATTTTATAAAATTTTGCACAATATTAGTAAATGTTCCTTATTTGAATAATTTTTTTGCAAACTTTAATGACGTGAACTAAAAATAAGAAAAAAAGGTTGTATACAAATATAGTGCACAATTTTACTAAAAAATAAAATAGTTCATATTTTCCTAAAATGGCATAAGTTTGCTTAAATTGAGTTCATAAGTCTCTCAAATCAGTAAATTTTACTAAAATTGTACCTGTCTCGAACTTCGTACAGAGCTAAAGACATTTTAACAATTTTCAAATCCAATTTTTTTTCCAACATATGAAATTTTCTTAAACAACAAAAAAAAATTATTTTTAAAAACATTTTCTTCAATTTGACAAAAAGTATTAACTTATTTGTAACATGTTGCAATTAGAAAACTAGTTTAGTTAAAATTTTCTAAAATAAACCTACATTTTCTTCCACGGTGGGGTCACTTTTTTTTGGGGTGTATAAGAAACACGTGAAGTTCCAAGACATTTCCCGTCGGACAAGGCTAAACTTTTGTCAAATTAGTGAGAGTACACACAAAAAAATATTTTTCTGATTCAATCACGAAATTAATTGATCCAATTAATTTTTTAATTGAAATGTCTTCAATCACGAAAATGATAGTATCAATCACAGTTTTAATTGGGCATAGAAAAAATCCTTGATTAAAAAATTAATTGATGTCATTAGGAATTTTCAATTAATTTTTTAATTGATTCAATTAAAAATTTAATTGATGTTGAATGCAAACACCAATTAATGTTTTATTTAAAAAGGTAACTATTTTCAACTACAATCTGAATTGGCTTAGAGTTTTTATTTTGATTAAGAAATGTTCATCACTTTTTTTAACTGACTTAGTCTTCTGAATTTGATTAAAAAGTTAATTCTATCAATTAATTTTTTAATTAAAAATTTTAAAATTTTCAATCATTGACTTAATTAACCTAATGTTTCTATCTTGATTAAAAAGTTAATTCTATCAATTAATTTATTAATTGAAAAAAACATTCAACTTCAATTAACTTTTTAATTGGAAATATTCTGGTGATATTTTTTTCTGTGTATGTGGATTTATTCTCAACTCAATAATAAGAAGCATCCTTTTTGTAATAGATTCTAAATTACTTGTTGCAGAGAAGTCGTCAGCATTATGTAGGAGTTAAAAATCTTCAATTTTATTTTTACGGTGTTTTACGCAAATTGTGGTATTGAACCAATTACACAACGCATGTAAAGTGATCTTACTAACAATTTCGCTGTGGTGCCCAGTGAGAATATACCAAAAATATTACTATGTCGTCACCCTAGCTAATATATTTCAAATGAAAATAAATGTCAATATCCATTAACAAACAAGTTGTATCCGTTTGCCCTTACCATTGTCTATGAATCGAAAACTTTTCTTTCGGAAATATCCCCTTGTTCTAAATGTAATTCGTACTTACATGTACTTTATGTATATGGGGTTTCTTAGATGTATATATGTATTTCAATTGTTTGCAATTTCTTTGGTTCCCCCCACAAATATCTTGGTTTTCCCTTCTGCTAGTCTGCATTGTTCTTGTGGATTTTCTTGTCAATGATTTCCCATTTTCATTTCAACTAACGTATGGTTGATTTGTTTTCTCAAGTACTTTTGTCTTTAGTATGACTAAGCCAATGAATGTTCAGAAATAGAATATATAAAAACTTATTTTCATATGATTGTACACTAAGAATAGTTTGCATGAACAGGTTTTTTTTCTATTTTTTTCGAATAGATCCATAATTAGATGTCCCCAAATTGTGTCTCCTCATTTTATCCTCTTGAAAATGATAACATTAAACATAACAAGTATATACGGCCGTAAGTTCGGCCAGGCCGAAGCTTATGTACCCTCCATAATGGATTGCGTAGAAACTTCTTCTAAATACTGCCATCCAAAATCGAATTATTTCAGTTGCGGAAACGCTTGCCGATGGCAAGGTATCTTAAAACCTCCTAACACCATCTTCTAAATTGTATGTAAGTCCATACGTGGTATATATTAAATCAAAAAAGATCGATCCAATACGTATATAATTCAGTTTGACAAAGTAGACATAAAATTTTGACAAAATTTTCTACAGAAAAAAATTTTAACAAAATTTTCTATAGAAATAAAATTTTCACAAAATTTTCTATAGAAATAAAAATTTCGACAAAATTTTCTATAGAAAGAAAATTTTGACAAAAATTTCTACAGAAATAAAATTTTAACAAAATTTTCTATAGAAATAAACTTTTGACAAAATTTTCTATAGAAGTAAAATCTTGGTAGATAATTTTTGGCTCAAGTGGCAACCATGATTATGAACCGAATAAAATTTGAACAAAATTTTCTATAGAAATAAAATTTTGACAAAATTTTCTATAGAAATAAAATTTTGACAATGATGACAATTTTATTATGAACCGAATAAAATTTTAACAAAATTTTCTCTAGAAATAAAATTTTGACAAAATTTTCTATAGAAATAAACTTTTGGTAGATTAATTTTGGCTCTAGTGGCAACCATGATTATGAACCGATATGGACCAATTTTTGTTTGATTGGACCAATTTTGGTATGGTTGTTAGCGACCATATACTAACACCATGTTCCTAATTTGAACCGGATCGGATGAATTTTGCCCCTCCAAGAGGCTCCGGAGGTCAAATCTGGAGATCGTTTTATATGGGGGCTATATATAATTATGGACCGATATGGACCAATTCTGGCACGGTTGTTAAATATCATATACTAACACCATGTTCCAAATTACAACCGGATTGGATGAAATTTGCTTCTCTTGAAGACTTCGCAAGCCAAATCTGGGGATCGGTTTATATGGGGGCTATACATAATTATGAACCGATGTGGACCAATTTTTGCATGGATGTTAGAGACCATATACCAATATCATGTACCAAATTTCAGGCGGATCGGATGAAATTTGCTTCTCTTTGAGTCTCCGCAACCCAAATCTGGGGATCGGTTTATATGGGGGCTATATATAATTACGGACCGATGTGGACCAATTTTTGCATGGTTGTTAGAGACCATATACCAACACCATATACAAAATTTCAGCCGGATCGGATGAAATATGCTTCTGTTAGAGGCTCCACAAGCCAAATCTGCGGGCCCCTTTATATGAGGGCTATACGTAAAAGTGGACCGATATGGCCCATTTTCAATACCGTCCGACCTACATCGATAACAACTACTTGTGCCAAGTTTCAAGTCGATAGCTTGTTTCGTTCGGAAGTTAGCGTGATTTCAACAGACGGGCGGACGGACGGACGGACATGCTTAGATCGACTCAGAATTTCACCACGACCCAGAATATATATACTTTATGGGGTCTTAGAGCAATATTTCGATGTGTTACAAACGGAATGACAAAGTTAATATACCCCCATCCTATGATGGAGGGTATAAAAATCTGCTACTGTTAGGTTAGGTTAAAGTGGCAGCCCGATTTATTGTCAGGCTAACTTAGACTATTCAGTCCGTTGTGATACCACATTAACTAAAAGTACCTATTACATATAGTCATTATACTTCGCGCCAATAGTTATGACCCCTTATAAATAGCAGATATCAGGAGTGAAATCTGACGTATTGAAAACACTAACATATCTAGTGTGCGGCTTAAGTTTAGATGGCGCCATATTTGCTTAGTGTCGTTGCCAGCCTTACAATCCTCCAATCGGGCATTCGCCATTATAACAGCCTTCTCACGCAGTATGATCTTGCAATGTGCCAGAGGCATACCAACAGATTCTAAATCCCCTGGAATATGTAACGTAGTTTCTAGCCTTCTCAACTCATCCGTTTCGCAGTTCCCCGGTATGCCCACATATTAGGTGAATATTGTACTGCTCAGTCATCTCGTTGAGAGATTTGTGGCAGTCGATGGCCGTTTTCGAGTTAAGGAACACAGAGTCCAAGGATTTTGTTGACTGTCTGAGTATATATTAATGCCAGCATTTGTTAGAACATTACTTCTTAGCCAATTCGCCATCTCTCTTATTACTAATATTTAAGCCTGAAAATAGTACAGTGATTAGGTAATCTTTTCGCTATTCGTAGTTCCAGGTCTTTACCATATACTCCGAAACCCACTTGTTCATCCAATTTAGAGCCATCAGTATAGAAATCTATATATCGTTTATTCCCCGGGGTCTGTGTGCACAACGCCTCACTGTTGGGGATTAGAGTTTAAAATTTTTGGTCAAAAAGTGGTTTCGCCTTTTCTCGCTCGTTCTTCAATATTCAGCTTAAAGTTCAGCTTCCTATCCAAGGCACATTGCGCCACCAACGGAGTTGCCATGAGAACGTCTTACGAATATTTTAAGACTTCCAATATCGTGAACGAAAATCAAAACGGAATGTCCACGGCTTCGTCCATGGGAGTTTACGATTCGTCGGCTTCGTTTTTCTTTGACCACGAAAAGTCTTAAAATATGCGTTAGACGTTCTTATGGCACCTCCGTCGGTTATGCTACGCGGAGCAGACAATCCAAGTTCGAGCTACAGTACTGGATTTGTTTTTATACCCTCCACCATAGGATGGGGGGTATATTAAATTTGTCATTCCGTTTGTAACACATCGAAATATTGCTCTAAGCCCCCTTAAAGTATATATATTCTGGGTCGTGGTGAAATTCTGAGTCGATCTAAGCATGTCCGTCCGTCCGTCCGTCTGTTGAAATCACACTAACTTCCGAACGAAACAAGCTATCAACTTGAAACTTGGCACAAGCAGTTGTTATTGATGTAGGTCGGATTGTATTGCAAATGGGTCATATCGGTACACTTTTACGTATAGCCCCCATATAAACGGAACCCCAAATTTAGCTTGCGGATCCTCTAAGAGAAGCAAATTTTATCCGATCCGGCTGAAATTTGATGCATGGTGTTAGTATATAGTTTCTAACAACCATGCAAAAACTGGTCCACATAGCTCCATAATTATATATAGGCCCCATATAAAGCGATGCCCAGATTTGGCTTGCGGAGCCTCTAAGAGAAGCAAATTTCATCCGATCCGGCTGAAATTTGGTGCATGGTGTTAGTATATTGTATCTAACAACCATGCAAAAATTGGTCCACATCGGTTTATAATTATATATAGCCCCATATAAACCGATCACTAGATTTGACCTCCGGAGCCTCTTGGAAGACCAAAATTCATCTGTTTCAGTTGAAATTTGGTACGTGGTGTTAATATATGGCCTCAAACACCCATGCAAAAATTGGTCGAAATCGGTCCATAATTATATATAGCCCCCCATTTAAACCGGTCCCAAGATTTGACCTCCGGTGCCTTTGCAGAAGCAAAATTCATCCGATCTGGTTGAAATTTGGTACGTGGTGGTAGTATATGATATTTAACAACCATGCCAAAAGTGGTCCATATCAGTCCATAATCATATATAGCCCCCATATAAACCGATCACGAGGTTTGGTTTTGGAGCCTCTTGGAGGAGCAAATTTCATCCGAGGCAGTTGAAATTTGTCAAATCAGCCATTTCGATGACTTCTTCTTTACGGATATAAAAAGGTCGCCCCATATGCCCACTAATAACTGTAAAATGTTTCAACATACTACTGCCATAAAAGTTATTTAATTATAATTACAAAAAATTACCCAAATTTTGGGAATGGTATTATTCAATAATATTTTATTTTTCATGCAAAACTCAATAAAATTCATAAAGCCGTACTGGACGACGAAACCTACGTCCGGGACAGGGGTTTTATACGGCAAAAGGAAGGGGAAAGGTAGCAGATATTTTCAAGCACATAAAACTGTCAAAGTTCGCAAAGAAATATCTGGTTTGGCAAGCCATCTGTACCTGTGGCTTGAAAAGCAGCATTTTCATAGCTTCCGGGACTGTCAACCAAGAAATTTACGTGAAAGAGTGTTTGAATAAACGTCTGCTGCCTTTCCTGAAGAAACACGGTTGTTCCGTACTTGGCCGGACTTGGCATCTTGCCATTACGGTAAAAAGGCCATGGAGTGGTACGCCGCCAAGGACAAGAACCCTCCCAACATGCCAGAGCTGCGCCCAATTGAGAAATACTGGGCTATTGTCAAGCGGAACCTAAAGAAGACCAAAAAACTGCTAAGGACGAGTAGCAGTTCAAGACAAACTGGCTTTCTGCGGCGAAGAAGGTGGACAAGGTGGCTGTACAAAATCTGATGGCAGGTGTCAAGCGTGAGGCCCGGCAATTCGGATTTGGAAAAGCGAAAGCCTAACTGAATATTTTTCCTGAATTTTATACTAATTGAACTTGAAAAAGAAATTTAATTTGATTTTTTAAATAAACGATTTCACCGATTTACACGCGTTTTCCCTAGACCAAATTTTGACCGTATCACCCTTTATTTTTTAACTGTTCCTTGCACCAAAAAATATGAATTTTCGTAATTATTATTATTTTTTTATCACATAAGACGAAAGTCCTCTCAAACAACTTCCAACGATATATTATTTTTAGCCCGTTACTTAGTAATATGCGCCAGAAATTTGCAATAAACCTCACTAACTCTGGTGAAATTGTGAATTTCTCTAAATGAACGCTTATATGGGGAAATATATCTAAATATGAACCGATTTCAACCAAATTTGGCACACTTGGCGATACTATCAAATGTATATTGTGTGCAAACTTTGAGGCAAATCAATGTAAAACCATGGCTTGTTAATGTTAATTTTACACCCTGTAAAAATTTCTACGTAAATCGGATTACAACTTTGCCCACCGTAGTCATATGAATGCGCTACGGGAAATTGGTACAAATTGCTACTAACAGATCCGCCGCTTCAGTTTGTCGAAATTTTTAAATTAACATAAAAATTATTGATTTCTATACTCTATTGAATATAATTATAAGAATAATATCCCAGCAAAAACAGTAAAAGTTGTTTCGCAAAAAAAAAACTCCCGAGATTCTCCATGTATTTTTTTTTACTTCCAATGAAATTCTTTTGAACAAGTCTTAGATAACACGCTATTTGGCAGTTTAGCGTTAAAATTAAAATTTTGTACAGAGAAATGCTGCAAAACAGAATAGAAAATCAACAAAAAAAATAATAATGGATATGAGCCTGTGCCTATTGACTTTTTTCACTTCCATGGAAGTTCTTTTGAGAATGTTTTGCAAAAATTAGAATTTTCAATTTCTTTATTCAGTTTGAAAGGAAAAAATATATTGCTACAAAATATATACGCCGAAAATAATAATAAGTGGTTAGAATGTTATGCCTTGGTGTCATATTACGATCACATCACAAACATTTAAATTGACGTTTCGAGTCTTAGTATTAAATGGGGTTTGTGGCCAAACTACTTTTTTGGAAACTCTTTTTTTTGCTGGGATATTGTTGAACATATTCCAAAAACTTTTCTTTCTTGTGGACGGACAGACATGTCTAGATCAACTCTGAGCATTATTGCCAATATTAAAGAAGATTACTCACAATTTATTCGCAGCCCTTATTCTAGTTTCCGTGATCGCCCAAATTTGAGTCTCACTTGATAGTTAATGTAAATTCATTACAAATTTTCTCTAAGTGTGGTTAGAATTTTTATATTTTCTTGTTTTGTGATTGTCACCAGTCGTATCGAAGCAATCCCCCCCCACACAACAAGTGTACATCTAAATATTACCGGTCATAACATTCGCATAATAATCGCATTTATATTTTCGCACATATTCCTCTGTCGGAAGTTCCACGTGGGGATGTGCATGTGTACATGTACATGTTATGACAGTGTAAGTAGATTTGTACAATTGCACGATGAACACATGTACTTATGTGATTTTTCCAAGATTTTATGAGAGCGAAATTTTGTGTGGTGGTCTTTCTGTACCATTCATAAGTAGAGTGGTTTAGTGGCTTTCATTTACCCTACTCTCAACATCTAGCTTTTTCTCTCTTGTGGTGTGTGGTTTAGTTTATAAAGTGCCAGAATTTATTTGTATATGAGTGGAGGATACAATGGGGACTGTTGTGAGTTCATCCCATTGTCGTTCTCTTACTCATACGTGTTGAAATATCGCTTAAAGTTAGAAATGGTTAGTTTATATTTCTGGGTGAGTGTGAGTATGTGTGAGTGTTTGGCATTCAACACAATGTCTGTTAAAGTGCGAAGATAAATGCGATGATTGGCATAATTCTAATTGTTATTTTAGTTAATTTGATTTGAGCGCAAAAGTGTCAGATTGTGGTGAAATTTATGTCCAAATAATGAGAGTGTGCGTATATGTGTGTTCTCAAGTGGGGATAATAAAGGGTGATTTGTTAAGAGCTTGATAACTTTTTAAAAAAAAAAAACGCATAAAATTTGCAAAATCTCATCGGTTCTTTATTTGAAACGTTAGATTGGTCCATGACATTTACTTTTTGAAGATAATTTCATTTAAATGTTGACCGCGGCTGCGTCTTAGGTGGTCCATTCGGAAAGTCCAATTTTGGGCAACTTTTTCGAGCATTTCGGCCGGAATAGCCCGAATTTCTTCGGAAATGTTGTCTTCCAAAGCTGGAATAGTTGCTAGCTTATTTCTGTAGACTTTAGACTTGACGTAGCCCCACAAAAAATAGTCTAAAGGCGTCAAATCGCATGATCTTGGTGGCCAACTTACCGGTCCATTTCTTGAGATGAATTGTTCTCCGAAGTTTTCCCTCAAAATGGCCATAGAATCGCGAGCTGTGTGGCATGTAGCGCCATCTTGTTGAAACCACATGTCAACCAAGTTCAGTTCTTCCATTTTTGGCAACAAAAAGTTTGTTAGCATCGAACGATAGCGATCGCCATTCACCGTAACGTTGCGTCCAACAGCATCTTTGAAAAAATACGGTCCAATGATTCCACCAGCGTACAAACCACACCAAACAGTGCATTTTTCGGGATGCATGGGCAGTTCTTGAACGGCTTCTGGTTGCTCTTCACTCCAAATGCGGCAATTTTGCTTATTTACGTAGCCATTCAACCAGAAATGAGCCTCATCGCTGAACAAAATTTGTCGATAAAAAAGCGGATTTTCTGCCAACTTTTCTAGGGCCCATTCACTGAAAATTCGACGTTGTGGCAGATCGTTCGGCTTCAGTTCTTGCACGAGCTGTATTTTATACGGTTTTACACCAAGATCTTTGCGTAAAATCTTCCATGTGGTCGAATAACACAAACCCAATTGCTGCGAACGGCGACGAATCGACATTTCACGGTCTTCAGCAACACTCTCAGAAACAGACGCAATATTCTCTTCTGTACGCACTGTACGCATTCGTGTGGTTGGTTTAATGTCCAATAAAGTAAACTGAGTGCGAAACTTGGTCACAATCGCATTAATTGTTTCCTCACTTGGTCGATTATGTAGACCATAAATCGGACGTAAAGCGCGAAACACATTTCGAACCGAACACTGATTTTGGTAATAAAATTCAATGATTTGCAAGCGTTGCTCGTTAGTAAGTCTATTCATGATGAAATGTCAAAGCATACTGAGCATCTTTCTCTTTGACACCATGTCTGAAATCCCACGTGATCTGTCAAATACTAATGCATGAAAATCCTAACCTCAAAAGAATCACCCTTTAGAAGTGAATTATGGTGATGGTTTTAAATATGTGTTGTTGTTACTATCCCAGCAAAGGCACAACATTAAAAGCACTTCCAGAAGGTGTACTCCCAATGATGTTGTTTATTTTAACTACCCACGAAGTTTTTTTCATTACATTTTTTATAACATGTTTTTTCATATTTTTAATGGGTAATTTTAACTTTTTTTGTTTTAGATTGGTTAGAAACAGTTTAAGAATTCATAAAATGGTACAAATTAACCGGCTATTGAAATGGAGGACTTCCGACTTATGTCAAGCCCATGTTAAATTCATCGCTTCTGCGTCAATTTTTCACCACTTCCGGATCCAAAAAGAACATTTTCATTACTTTTTTGGTGACGCTTTTTTTTTGCTGGGATATTATTTAATAATACAAGATTTTTGAGAAAAAAAAACACCATTAATTTTTAAATTATTTTATACTGTAAATACGTCGACTTGTTCTTGCCTAAGTAATATGACCTTACATGATATGTACAATATATCGGATTTACTTATATATTGTATGCATTTGGTCAGTTTTTTTTTTCATCTGTGTTTGTAATACACTTTATTTAAAACTTACCTAATTTTTCCTTCCCGTTGGGTTCACTGGTTTTTGAGTGTTGGTATAAAATTGGTTAAGATGAGGTCCCTTAAATTGTTGAGACCAGTTTTTATCGCTGGATCACCTACAATGAAAATTTAAAATTTTTTTATTCTAATGGGAACGAAGTTTCTTGGCTGGGGATTTGGTGGGGACTTTCTATAAATTAGAGTATTTTTATTTAATCTCTTTTAACAAAATTTTATTTCTATAGGAAATTTTGTCAACATTTTATTTGTATAGAAAATGATGTACAAATTTTAACAGAAACGCAGAATTATTAATTACTAACTCTATAATTCCTATACAGGTGTTTTTAATATTTCCAATAATTCGGAAAATTTTAATTTTCAATGGAATACATGTACACGTCGAGATAGGAGTAAACTCTTAAAAAAATTGAGTACCGAATTTTTGCTTTAGGAAAATAGTATAAATACAAAAGTCACAAATTTAAAAAAACCGAATTTTTACTCAAAATAGTCGAAGCCGAAATGGACTCAGTTTTGAAAATCAAAGCAAATCGAATTTTGATAGAGGGGTCCACCCTTTTTCTTCCCTGCAGATTTTAAGAAAATCGGTGAACTTTCAATTATCAAAATGACGGCAAAAAGGTGGGGGCCCCTCCTCGAAAACTCTTCATCATATGTTGGTGTGTTAAATATAATGGGCTATATGGAAGGCTATACCAAAACTTAAAGCGAATCACTCCATATTCGGCACACTTATTTATGCAACCACACTTTTATTTATACATACCCCTAGATTTCGAAAATCAGGCAAAACGGATAAAAATTGCGGTGTCACGACCCCAAATAGGGGATCGGTTTATATGGGGGTTATATCAAAAGCTGGACGATTTAGACCATTTTCGAACTAGACCTGTTTGCAGACAAAAGACGAGTTTTGTGCAAAATTTCAGCAAGATAGTTTCATTATTTAAGACTGTAGCGTGATTACAATAGACAGCCAGTAAGCTTCTCTATTGTCAAGGAATGCTGCCCGATTATATATTTACCTCAATGACAAGGGACCTACTTTTTATAACCGAGTCTCAACGGTGATACCACTCAGAAATTTAATTAGGGATATTTTACCGTGAATGAGGACGAAAATTTATTGGTTGGGGACTTGGCAGGGAGTTTCAATAAATTTGGGGATTTTTGTGGGGATTCTTTCGAGAAATCGGTATAATCCTTTTTAACAAAATTGCATTTCTAAAGAAAATTTGTTCAAAATTTAATTTCTATAGGAAATTTTGTTAAAATTTTATTTCTAATTTTTTTTTGAAGATTTTCTCAAAATTTTATTTCCATATAGAGAATTTTGTCAGAAGTTTATTTCTATCGAAAATTTTGTCAAAATTCTATTTCTACAGAAAATTTAGTCAAAATTTTATTTCTATAGAAAACATTGACAGAATTTTATTCCTGTAGAAAAGTTTGTCAATAATTTATTTCTCGAGAAATTTTGTCAAAATTTTCTTTCTAAAGCCAATTTTGTCAAAATTTTATTTCTATAGACAATTGTGTCATAATTTAATTTATACAGAAAATTTTGTCAGAATTTAATTTCTATAGAAAATATTTTCAAAATTTTATTCCCACAGAATTTTTTTTTTTTTCAAAATTTTATGTCTATAGAATTTTTTTTTTTCAAAATGTTATTTCTATAGAAAAGTTTGTCTAAATTTTTTTAAATGTAGTTTCTATAGAAGATTTTGCCAAAATTTTGTTTCTATAGAAAATTTTATTACAATTTTATTTCTATAAAAAAATATACACCTATAGAAAATTTTATTCCTATAGAAAAAATTGTCAAAAATTTATTCCTGTAGAAAATTTTGTCAAAATTTTATTTCTATAGAAAACTTTGTCAAGATATTATTTCTATAGAAAATTTCTGTCAAAATTTTTTTTCTATAGAAAATTTTGTCAAAATTCTATTCCTATGATTTTTTTTTCAAAATTTTATTTCTATAGAAAATTTGGTCAAAATTTTATTTCCATAGACAATGTTGTCATAATTTAATTTGTACAGAAAATTTTGTCAGAATTTTATTTCTATAGAAATTTTTTTCAAAATTTTATATCTATAGAAATTTTTTTCAAAATTTTATTCCTATAGAAAATTTTTTCAAAATTTTATGTCTATAGAAATTTTTTTTTTCAAAATGTTATTTTTATAGAAAAGTTTGCTAAATTTATTTTTTTTTATTTAATTTCTATAGAAGATTTTGCCAAAATTTTGTTTCTATAGAAAATTTTATTAAAACCTATACCTATAGAAAATTTTATTCCTATAGAAAAAATGGTCAAATATTTATTCCTATAGAAAATTTTGTCAAAATTTTATTTCTATAGAAAATTTTGTCAAGATATATTTAGTCCTATAAAATATTTTTTTTTTTTTCAAAATTTTATTTCTATAGAAAATTTGGTCAACATTTTATTTCCATAGACAATGTTGTCATAATTTAATTTGTACAGAAAATTTTGTCAGAATTTTATTTCTATAGAAATTTTTTTCAAAATTTTATTCCTATACAAAATTTTTTTCAAAATTTTATTCCTATAGAAAATTTCTTCAAAATTTTATGTCTATAAATTTATTTTTTTCAAAATTTTATTTCTATAGAAAAGTTTGTCTAAATTTAATTTTTTTAATTTAATTTCTATAGAAGATTTTGCCAGAATTTTGTTTCTATAGAAAATTTTATTAAAATTTTATTTCTACAAAAAATTTTGTCAAAAATTTATACCTGTAGAAAATTTTATTCCTATAGAAAAAATTGTCAAAAATTTATTCCTTTTTATTTCTATAGAAAATTTTGTCAAGATATTATTCCTATAGAAAATGTCTGTCAAAATTTTATTTCTATAGAAAATTTTGTCAAAATTCTATTCCTTTAAATTTTTTTTCAAAATTTTATTTCTATAGAAAATTTGGTCAAAATTTTATTTCCATAGACAATGTTGTCATAATTTAATTTTTACAGAAAATTTTGTCAGAATTTTATTTCAATAGAAATTTTTTTCAAAATTTTATTCCTATAGAAAAGTTTTTCAAAATTTTATGTTTATAGAAAATTTTTTCAAAATTTTATGTCTATGGAAAATTTTTTTCAAAATTTTATTTCTATAGAAAAGTTTGTCTAAATTTTAGTTTTGTTAAATTTAATTTCTATTGAAGATTTTGCCAAAATTTTGTTTCTATAGAAAATTTTCTTATAATTTTATTTCTATAAAAAATTTTGTCAAAAATTTATACCTATAGAAAATTTTATTCCTATAGAAAAAATGTCAAAAATTTATTCTTATAGAAAATTTTGTCAAAATTTTATTTCTATAGAAAATTTTGTCCAGATATTATTTCTATAGAAAATTTCTTTCAAAATTTTATTTCTATAGAAAATTTTGTCAAAATTCTATTCCTGTAGATGTTTTTTTCATAATTTTATTTCTATCCCTTTCCGACCTATAGCCGATCCACGTGATAGATTTTCCTAAATTTTTGAATTCTGTTATTTATGTGTACATAGAACATTTTAAATTAATAAGTTTGTTCAGTTTGATCATGTATCCTGTTCTTTCAGGATACGCACACTTGTTGCCGTCCGGTAAATTCCGGTAAAAGTCCGGACGTAAAAATATCAAAAAACACAAAATAATCACGAAGTTACTGTTTGCATACAATATTTAATATGTTTTCTTATTGAAAACAGTTGTTTGATGAAATATTCCACAACTTAAATAATTTTAATTTATTTGCAAACTTACATCTTCCACTAATTTTTACAAATGCGCAAAGTACACTGCTGAAACTACAAAATTAATATAAAAAACAAATATTTATAACGGTTTTTCACATTCTTAGGCCAAGAGAGAGCATATACAATTATTTTTTTGCCGCTCTTATCGCAGTACGTCATATATTAAAGAAATTATAGAGACTTAAACTTACCCGCACAATTGTGCGTACACGGTCGGAAACGGCTATAGAAAATTTGGTCAAAATTTTATTTCCATAGACAATGTTGTCATAATTTAATTTGTACAGAAAATTTTGTCAGAATTTTATTTCTATAGAGATTTTTTCAATATTTTATTCCTATAGAAAATTTTTTCAAAATTTTATTTCTATAGAAAAGTTTGTCTAAATTTTATCTTTTGTTTAAATTTAATTTCTATAGAAGATTTTGCCAAAATTTTGTTTCTATAGAAAGTTTTGTTAATATTTTATTTCTATAAAAAATCTTGTCAAAAATTTATACCTATAGAAAATTTTATTCCAATAGAAAACAATGTCAAAAATTTATTCTTATAGAAATTTTGTCAAAATTTTATTCTTATAGAAAATTTTGTTAAGATATTATTTCTATAGAAAATTTCTGTCAAAATTTTATTTCTATAAAAAATTTTGTCAAAATTCTATTCCTATAGAATTTTTTTTTTTTGTTTCAAAATTTTACTTCTATAGAAAATTTGGTCAAAATTTTATTTGCATAGAAAATTTTGTAAAAAAGTTTATTTCTATAGAAAATTTTGTCAAAATTCTATTCCTATAGAATTGTTTTTCAAAATTTTATTTCTATAAAATTTGACAGAATTTTATTTCTGTAGAAAATGTTGTCAACATTTTTTTTTTCCTAGAGAAATTTTGTCAAATTTTAGTTCTAGACATTAATTTGTAAAGTATAGCTTAGTTGAAGAGGAATATTTCAAACTTTACCAAAAGATCAAAAATTCTACCAAACAATAAAACATCTACAATTTCTGGTAGAATTCTATCAACTTAGACAACGTGTCTATCACCTGATTTTACTATTTGAATATTTAGAAGTAAATTTTCGTTCATAAATGCAAGGTGACCGAACTCCCATTTTCATACCCCCAGCATCTTAATCTTATTGCAGATTGTTGGAATTTTGTTAATTTTTTAAATTATTACTGATTTTCTACAGCAGAGCCTTTAATATAATTTCTATATAGAAGATTTTGTCAAACTTTATTTCCATATAGAGAATTTTCTTATATTTCATGTTAGCCTGATACCGAAACAGGCAATTGACGTCCAAATGCATTATATCTAATTATACAATTATTATTCGAGCTTTATGGATTTTCTAATTCGTGCTTTATGAATTTTCTCAAAATTTTACTTCTATATAGAGAACTTTGTCAGAAGTTTATTTCTATAGATTTTTTTTTCAAATTTCTATAGAAAAGTTTGCCTAAACATTTTTTATACCCTCCACCATAGGATGGGGGTATATTAACTTTGTCATTCCGTTTGTAACACATCGAAATATTGCTCTAAGACCCCATAAAGTATATATATTCTGGGTCGTGGTGAAATTCTGAGTCGATCTAAGCATGTCCGTCCGTCCGTCCGTCCGTCTGTCCGTCCGTCCGTCTGTCCGTCTGTCCGGCTGTCCGTCCGTCTGTGGAAATCACGCTAACTTCCGAACGAAACAAGCTATCGGCTTGAAACTTGGCACAAGTAGTTGCTATTGATGTAGGTCGGATGGTATTGAAAATGGGCCATATCGAACCACGTTTACGTATAGCCCCCATATAAACCGATCCCCAAATTTGGCTTGCGGAGCCTCCCGGAGCAGCAAAATTCATCCGATCCGGTTGAAATTTGGTACGTGGTCTTAGTATACGGTCTCTAACAACCATGCAAAAATTGGTCCACATCGGTCCATAATTATATATAGCCCCCATATAAACCGATCCCCAGATTTGACCTCCGGAGCCTCTTGGAGGGGCAAAATTCATCCGATCCGATTGAAATATGGTACCTGATGTTAGTATATAGTCTCTAACAACCATGCAAAAATTGGTCCATATCGGTCCATAATTATATATAGCCCCCATATAAACCGATCCCCAGATTTGACCTCCGGAGACTTTTGGAGGGGCAAAATTCATCCGATCCGGTTGAAATTTGGTACCTGATGTTAGTATACGGCCTCTAACAACCATGCAAAAATTGGTCCATATCGGTCCATAATTATATATAGCTCCCATATAAACCGATCCCCAGATTTGACCACCGGAGCCTCTTGGAGGAGCAAAATTCATCCGATTCGGTTGAAATTTAGTACCTGATGTTAGTATACGGCCTCTAACAACCATGCAAAAATTGGTCCATATCGGTCCATAATTATATATAGCCCCCATATAAACCGATCCCCAGATTTGACCTCCGGAGCCTCTTGGAGGGGCAAAATTCATCCGATCCAGTTGAAATTTGGTACATGGTGTTAGTATATGGTCTCTAACAACCATGCAAAAGTTGGTCCATATCGGTCCATAATTATATATAGTTCCCATATAAACCGTCCCCAGATTTGACGTCCGGAACCTCTTGGAGGAGCAAAAGTCATCCGATACGGTTGAAATTTGGTACATTTTGTCAATATATGGCCTCTAACAGCCATGTAAAAATTGGTCCATATCGGTCTTTAGTTATATATAGCCGATGACTTATTACACAAAAATTGGTCCATATCGCCAAAAATAATCTACCAAAACTTTATTTCCATAGAAAATTTTTTCAAATTTTATTACTACAGAAACTTTAGAAACTATAGAAAGTTTTGTCAAAAGTTTATTTCTATAGAAATGTTTGTCAAAATTTTATTTCTATAGAAAATTTTGTAAAAAATTTATTTCTGTAGAAAATTTTGTCAACATTTTATTTCTATACAAAATTTTGTCAAAATTTTATTTCTATACAAAATTTTGTCAACATTTTATTTCTATAGAAATTTTTGTCAAAATTGGATTGCTATAGAAAATTTTGTCAACATTTTACTTCCATAGAAAATTTTGTCAACATTTTACTTCCATAGAAAATTTTGTCAACATTTTATTTCTGTAGAAAATTTTGTCAAGTTTTTATTTCTATAGAAAATTTTGTCAAATTTTTATTTCTATAGAAAATTTTGTCAAAATTTTATTTCTATAGAAAATTTTGTCAAGGTTTCATTTCTATAGAAAATTTTGTCAAAATTTTATTTCTATAGAAAATTTTGTAAAACTAGATTATATACGTATTTAATCGGCCTTTTTTTGTTTAATATATACCCCGTATGGGCTAACTTACAATTTAGAAGACAGTGTTAAAAAGTTTTACGATACCTTGCCATCGGCTAGTGTTATCGCAACCCAAGTAATTCGATTGTGGATGACAGCCTTTAGTAGAAGTTCCTACGCAATCCATGGTGGAGGGTACATAAGATTCGGCCTGGCCGAACTTATTTTAATTTAATTTCTATAGAAAATTTTGTCAAAATTCTATTTCTATAGAAAATTTTTCAAAATTTTATTTCTATAGAAACATTTGTCAACATTTTATTTCTATAGAAAATTTGGTCAACATTTTATTTCTACAAAAAATTTTGTAAAAATTTTATTTCCATAGAAAATTTTGTAAAAATTTTATTTCTATAGAAAATTTTGGCTAAATTCTATTCCTATAGATTTTTTTCAAATTTTATTTCTATAGAAAAATTTGACAGAATTTTATTTCGGTAGAAAATTTTGTCAAAATTTTATTTCTAGAGGTAAATTGTAAAGTATATCTTAGTTGAAAAGGAATATTTTGCAAAATTTACCAAAACACCAAAAATTCTACCAAACAATATCTACAATTTCTAGTAGAATTCTACCAATTTTGGCAACGTGTCTACCACCTGATTTTACTACTTGAATATTTAGAATTAAATTTTCGTTCATAAACGCAAGGTGACCGAATTCCCATTTTCATACCTCCAGCTTTTGAAAGACTATCACCAGTCTCTTGGTGTTGTCATTCGAAATCTTAATGTTATTGCAGCTTGTTGGATTGTTGTTAATTTTTAAATTATTACTGATTTTCTACAGCACAGAATTTTGCTTTTTTTTTCTTCAAAAAATCTTGTCAAAACTGTGTTAGGGTTTTTTGTGTGAAATTCATGTTTAAATTGGCGATATTTGGGAACGAATCAGCAACACTGATCAGCATTACTGAGAGGGGATAATCCGTCCCTGAAAATCTGTTTGGTGTTCGGTCGATACCACAGAACGTAATCCGCTATGAAATTAGATATACCCATTCCATAGATGATCCATTTCTCTGCGCGAAAAATTGTGTAAGCTCCAAAGATAACACCCAGCAAAAAATTTGGAAGTTCTTCCAAAGGCACAACTTTAAAAGCACTTCCAGAAGATTTACTTCCAATGATGTTCTCTATCTATTATTTATAACGTGTTTTTTTTTCATATTTTTAATGGGTAATTTTAACTTTTTTGTTTCAAATTGGTTAAAAACAGTTTAAGAATTCATAAAATGGTACGAATTATTTAAATTTTGTCGAAAAAATGCTAAATCCAATCAAAACAAATGTGAATTTTTTAAAATATTTGAAGTCAAACGTTTCAGACAGGCGTTAGAATCCATTAAAAATTATTAAAATTATTTATTTGACAAAGTATCACAGAATTTTTTAATTTACATCCAAAACATTGAATTCGGTTTACAGCTAAAGAAGTAATGCAGTGCACCGGTTGTTGAAATGGAGGACTTCCGTCTTATGACAAGCCCATGTTCAATTCATCGCTTCTGCGTCAATTTTGCACCACTTCCGGATCCAAAAAGAACATTATCATTACTTTTTTGGAGACGCTTTTTTTGCTGGGCATTTGTGTTGTTGATTTTGATACTTTGGAATGAGTCATTCGTAAAGATCAAGTCCACACAAAAATTAAATTTCGTATTTTCGCAATTTTAGTCGCAATGTAATTTAGAATCTATGATTCCATTCAAGCTTAAATTTAGGTTAAAGTGGTAGCCCGATTAAGTTTCAGGCTCACTTAGACAATTCAGTCCATTGTGATAAAAGTGATGCCATTCAAAGTATATCCGAATATGAGTACATATTAGGATATACTCTCTTGTGCTGGTATCTTCATATCTTCCTCTTCGAACATACAAATAAATATAGACAATTCGAGTGTCACATATATAGGCTTCGTCATTGTTTAATCTTTACTTAAGTACGTTAAGCATATTGCAAATAACGTATGAGTGATATGCTTATAATAAAATTAATATGCATCATACGCTACATATGACTCTTTAGAATGTACTTACTAACGAATCAATTTCTCTCTCCATCTCTCTCTCTTTCACACATACACAAAATGTAAATAATACTAGAAAATCCTGTAACATATTTATTATTTCAACACCACTTTTGCAATGTAAATTCTTTTAGTAAATATTTGCACAAGAGAAAGATGGTTGAAGGATGATATGCTAGGATATTGTAAAATCATCAATGTCTTTATCATAAGTTGTGAACACATCTTCTTTATCGTTTTGTATTGATTTAAGAAAAATCCCATAAATAATCCCTATACAATATCACATACACATTAACACATATACACATATATACACAAAGCGAAAGAATAAACATTGTTGATATAACATTTATCACTTTTGGCCCATACCAGAGTTTGAATAATAATAACAAACAATTTTTACTTCCTCTTTTCATGTGATTTTCGTCCCTTTTTTTTTTGGTCAATACAAATAAATACTAAACTGTGACCATACGCCGGATATACTTATGACGGATACTTTAAATGGCTGTATGGTCGGTCGGTTGTATCCATTTATTGTGGTCGTATGTCAACAGGTGAAATGATAGTGTCATCGCTGAAATATCATGTCCAGGAAGTATCAAAATCAATGTACGAAACTAAAATGACACTTATTGTGAAAAAATTCCAAAAGGATGATGTTGGCTCATATCGTTGTATTGCCAAAAACTCATTGGGTGAAGTGGATAGCAGTATACGTTTGTATGGTGAGTATTTGAAAAATTATTTAAATATATTTTACACATTAAGTGGCTGCTACAGGTAAAGAGTTTTACATTTTTGGAAAACATTTTGGAGTAGACCAATGAATGAAACCCAATACGGCTTTACAAAAAATGCCATAAAAAATGGAAAATGTTGAAAAAAATGCATAGAAAATTAGGACTATATGAAAAAGACTTCAACTCTTTTGGGAGTTATTGCATTGGGCCATTTTCGAAAAGGGAAACATACCCTAATGCACATTTTACTTAGAGGCTATTGCTTACGTGATTTGAACATTCTAGTCGGTGAAAATATTTAATTGGCGGATGCCTTATGGATGATGTTATCGACGTATACACATACATTTCTTAGTATAAAACAAGTATATACGGCCGTAAGTTCGGCCAGGTCAAAGCTTATGTACCCTCCACCCATAAGCGTAGGAAGGCCTCTGGGGAGGGGACTTAGACCCCCCCAGAAAAATTTTAGCCCCCCCCCCCCCCCAGAATTTGAAACTCTATTTATGATTTTCCATTTTTCAATAAATGTCAATAGTTTTTTTTTTTTAATTTTTATAAAAATTAAACAAGTATATACAATCGCACAAAGTTCCGCTAAAGACTTTCATGAACAATCGAATTACTTCGGTTGTGGTAGCAGTTAACGATGGCTATGTTTGAAGTCAGATATTTATGAAATAAAGCTTTGGTTGAACTTATGATTGATTTAGTTTAGTCAATTTAATTAAAAAAATAGTAATTGATATTAAAAATATTCTTTCTTAAATTAATATCCTAATAATGCTGCGAAAAAGCGTTGCCAAAAAAGTAGTGAAAATGTTCTTTTTGGGTCTAGAAGTGGTGCAAAATTGGCGGAGAAGCAATGAATGTAATATGAGCTTATCATAGGACAAATGTCCACCGTTTCAACAGCCGTTGCAATGAATTTGCATCACTTCTTAAGGAGAGATCCGAATTCAGTGTTTTGAATGTGAACTAAAAAATTTTGTGATATTTTCCCAAATAAATAATTTTTATATTGTTTTTATTTTTTTAATGCATTGTTTAAAACGTTTTTCCCCGAATAATTTCCAAAATTAACGATTTTTCTATAATGGATTTAGCAGTTTTGTGGCAAAATTTGAATAATTTGTACCAATTTATTTATTCTTACTCTTTTTTTTAAACTATTTGCAAAAAAGAAAACAATAAATTACACATTAAAATATGAAAAAATGAAGTAAAAAAACTTCCTGTGTAGTTAAAATAATTGAGGACATTTTTGGAAGTACTTTTAAAGTTGTGCCTTTAGAACAACTCACAATTTTTTTGCTGGGAAAAGTGTGGAACTACTTTTAGTTTCTTTATTATAAATTAATTGTCGAGTTATTTTGATGTCTAATTTTTTATTCAATTTTATGAAATAAAACATTAATTGAACCTATAAGTTCAGGCTATAAATTTTTAGCTAGGGGGGCTATAGCCCCCCCCTAGGAAAATTGTCTAGCTACGCTAATGCCTCCACCATGGATTGGGTAGAAACTTCTACTGAAGACTGTCATAAACAATCGAATTACTTGGGTTGCGATAACACTTGCTGATGGCAAGGTATCTTAACACTTCCTAACACCGTCTTCTAAATTGCAAGGTAGTCCATACGTGGTATACGAGTATATTAAACTAAACAAGTATATACAGCACTAAGTTCGGCCGGGCCGAATCTTAAATACCCACCACCATGAACCAAATATTAGGGTTTCCTTTGAAATTTCAGGAGGGCTTGAGGACTTGAGGACACTTCCCGAAGATAAATTTTAAGATTTCACCTATGTGGACTATATCAGATTCTGGATTTGTTTGAGTTTTAGAGGAATCATTAACATCTCTTGTAAGTGTGCAAGAAAATTATAAAATAACGTCTTGATTTGAAATCTTAAATCTGTAGAAGTAAAATCTGGAAATTTTACATTAAGTTTCAAGCAATTTTCATGATCAGTGCGCCTTCTACACCCTCAAGAAGTGAAGTCGGTCTATATGGAGGCATTACCAAATGGACCGATAAAAACTTAATCCGATACAGGTTTTTGTGAGCCTAAAATACCAGAATATTTACAATTTCAGGCAAATCAGATAAAAACTACGGTTTCTAGATACCCAAGGAGTTAAATCGGGAGATCGTTCTTATGGGGGCTATACTAAAATATGGACCGATACTCACCGTTTTCGGCACACCTCTTTCTGGCCCGAAAATACCTCTAGATTTCCAATTTCAGGCAAATAGGATAAAAACTTCAGATTCTAGAAGCCCAAGAAGTAAAATCGGGAAATCGGTCTATATGGGGGCTATACAAAAATATGGACCGATACTCACCATTTTCGGCACACTTCTTTATGGTCCTAAAATACCTCTAGATTTCCAATTTCAGACAAATTGGATAAAAACTATGGTTTCCATAAGCCCAAGATCCCAAATCGGGAGGTCGTTTTATATGGGGACCATACCAAAACATGGACCGATACTCACAATTTTTGGCACACGTATTTGTGGTCCTACAATTCCTCTAGATTTATAATTCAAGGTAAATTGAATAAAAACTGCGATTTCTATAAGCCCAAGAAGTAAAATCGGGAGATGGGTCTATATGGGGGCTATACCAAAATATGGACCGATACTCACAATTTTTGGCACACGTATTTGTGGTCCTTCAATACCTCTAGATTTCCAATTTCAGGTAAATTGAATAAAAAATGCGGTTTCTATAAGCCCAAGAAGTAAAATCGGGAGATCGGCCTATATGGGGGCTATACCAAAACATGGACCGATACTCACCATTTTTGGCACATCTCTTTATGGTCATAAAATACCTCTAGATTTAAAATTTCAGGCAAATTGGATAAAAACTACGATTTCTATAAGCCCAAGACCCCAAATCGGGAAGTCGGTGTATATGGGGCAGCGTTGCCAGAATTGTTAGCTAGAAAAAAGCTAAATTTTTTTGTATCAAAAGTCACATTTTTGATTGAAATTTATCAAACATAAAGGCTTTGAATTTACCAATGAATGAAACCCAATACGGCTTTACAAAAAATGCCACAAAAATGGAATATATTAAAAAAAAATGCATAGAAAATTAGGACTATATGAAAAAGACTTCAACTCTTTTGGGAGTTATTGCATTGGGCCATTTTCGAAAAAGGAAAAATACCCCAATGCATATTTTACTTAGAGGCTATTGCTCACGTGATTTGAACATTCTAGTCGGTGAAAATATTTAATTGGCGGATGCCTTATGGATGATGTTATCGACGTATACACATACATTTCTTAGTATAAAACAAGTATATACGGCCGTAAGTTCGGCCAGGTCGAAGCTTATGTACCCTCCACCATGGATTGGGTAGAAACTTCTACTGAAGACTGTCATAAACAATCCAATTACTTGGGTTGCGATAACACTTGCTGATGGCAAGATATCTTAACACTTCCTAACACCGTCTTCTAAATTGCAAGGTAGTCCATACGTGGTATATGAGTATATTAAACTAAACAAGTATATACAGCACTAAGTTCGGCCGGGCCGAATCTTAAATACCCAACACCATGAATCAAATATAAGGGTTTCCTTTGAAATTTCAGGAGGGCTTGAGGACTTGAGGACACTTCCCGAAGATAAATTTAAAGATTTCACCTATGTGGACTATATCAGATTCTGGATTTGTTTGAGTTTTAGAGGAATCATTAACATCTCTTGTAAGTGTGCAAGAAAATTATAAAATAACGTCTTGATTTGAAATCTTAAATCTGTAGAAGTAAAATCTGGAAATTTTACATTAAGTTTCAAGCAATTTTCATGATCAGTGCGCCTTTTACACCCTCAAGAAGTGAAGTCGGTCTATATGGAGGCATTACCAAATGGACCGATAAAAACTTAATCCGATACAGGTTTTTGTGAGCCTAAAATACCAGAATATTTACAATTTCAGGCAAATCAGATAAAAACTACGGTTTCTAGATACCCAACGAGTTAAATCGGGAGATCGTTCTTATGGGGGCTATACTAAAATATGGACCGATACTCACCGTTTTCACACCTCTTTCTGGCCCGAAAACACCTCTAGATTTCCAATTTCAGGCAAATAGGATAAAAACTTCAGATTCTAGAAGCCCAAGAAGTAAAATCGGGAAATCGGTCTATATGGGGGCTATACAAAAATATGGACCGATACTCACCATTTTCGGCACACTTCTTTATGGTCCTAAAATACCTCTAGATTTCCAATTTCAGACAAATTGGATAAAAACTATGGTTTCCATAAGCCCAAGATCCCAAATCGGGAGGTCGTTTTATATGGGGACCATACCAAAACATGGACCGATACTCACAATTTTTGGCACACGTATTTGTGGTCCTACAATTCCTCTAGATTTATAATTCAAGGTAAATTGAATAAAAACTGCGATTTCTATAAGCCCAAGAAGTAAAATCGGGAGATGGGTCTATATGGGGGCTATACCAAAATATGGACCGATACTCACAATTTTTGGCACACGTATTTGTGGTCCTTCAATACCTCTAGATTTCCAATTTCAGGTAAATTGAATAAAAAATGCGGTTTCTATAAGCCCAAGAAGTAAAATCGGGAGATCGGCCTATATGGGGGCTATACCAAAACATGGACCGATACTCACCATTTTTGGCACATCTCTTTATGGTCATAAAATACCTCTAGATTTAAAATTTCAGGCAAATTGGATAAAAACTACGATTTCTATAAGCCCAAGACCCCAAATCGGGAAGTCGGTGTATATGGGGCAGCGTTGCCAGAATTGTTAGCTAGAAAAAAGCTAATTTTTTTTTGTATCAAAAGTCACATTTTTGATTGAAATTTATCAAACATAAAGGCTTTGTTTCACTTAAAACGCATATTATTTTAATTGTATTCATTCATTATTTCCATTTCTGTGAGACTGTAAGAAAATCTAAGTCATATTAGCTATGTTTGCATTTACATTTTGATTACTATCACAAATTTTTACTGGAAGTCCTTCGTTTATATTTCCTAGTAAAAACATTTTTCCCAGTAAACTTGCGATTATCAGCTGGTTAATCATCAACAAGTCTAATGTGCGATATATTGCACAATGTCACATAGAATTGCATTAGAAAATATCAATATATTTTGTTTTAACTGAATTAATGATAAATTCTCCTAACTTCTCCTAATATTACCCAAGAGAATAAAACCCATTCTAACTGTCTTGCACGTTTATACTGAATAAATCCATTCCATTAATAAATAGCAGATTTGTTTTGATCCTATCACAACGATTTTTTTTATTGATTTTTTTTTTTTTTTTGGTGTTAAAAAAAATAATACCACATTCAAAACTTTATTATTATTATTAAATTATTTCTATGTTCGATTCCAAAGATTTTGTACACTAATGATTTTGGTATTGATTCCGAGTCAAATTTGAATTTATTCGTTTTTTCAGCTTTTTCTTCATGAGCTATCACATGCTAACACGTGCTAACGACAACTTAAAGTTCCAAATTCAGACTCGACTTTAAGTAGAAATTATTCAATGTATACGTTTTTAAAATAAAATGTTGAAACCCCTCTTCTATTTTTGAACGCAATTTGGTTTGTGGTCAAGATACAAAAACTCCACAAATTTAAAGACTATTTCATAAATTTTGAGAATTTTTTGGAATTGACCCTAGCCTTCTTTCATGAAAAGATACCCATTTTTAAGTTGAATCACTTAACTATAAGGACAAAACGACTTTATCGCCTTTTGGACAAGGGAAACAGTTTATATAAGAGAAATTCACAAATGCTATTATAACCAAAATTCGCGTTTATATTTTAAGGACATGAAATCTTTGGCCTCCAACAATATTTTTTCAGTGTACAAAGCAATTCACATCTACTATTTTAATTTAGAAATATCATAATAACTTTAGAATATTATAATAACATAAAAAGGATAAACGAGTCAAATGCTAATATTCCTAATAATTTACTGACAGTTTATATAAGGATGGTAATAGTAGATTTAATGTTTACGATAACTTTTATGAATAGGAGGAAAAAACTTTACAACAAGGTGTATTTGCTGCAAAAATGCCCTCATAATGGCTGGAATAATTATTAATGTTTCAATTGAGCTTTGAAATATGTGGAAAACCTTATTCTGGCAGCAAGGCTTAGGTTAAAGCGCAGTTTTATCCATATTTCAATAGGAACATGCCGAAAATAAAAAAGCCAAAAATAGCTAAAAGGGTCATGAAAAAAAGCCAGAAAAAAAGCTAAAAGCTAAATGCATTTTTCCCCGCTAAACGTCTTCAAAAAAAGCCAAATCTAGCGGGAAAAAAGCTAAATTGACAACGCTGATATGGGGACTATATCAAAACCTGGACCGATATAGCCCATCTTCGAACTTGACCTGCCTGCAGACAAAAGACGAGTTTTTGCAAAATTTCAGCACGATTGCTTCATTATTGAAGACTGTAGCGTGATAACAACAGACAGACAGACAGACAGACAGACGGACAGACGGACATCGTTATATCGTCTTAGAATTTCTCCCTGATCAAGAATATATATACTTTATATAGTCGTCAATCGATATTTCGATGTGTTACAAACGGAATGACAAACTTATTATACCCCCGTCACCATTCTATGGTGGTGGGTATAAGAAAGCCGATTAAATAAGTATATAATTAGGTTTGACAAAATTTTCTATAGAAATAACATTTTAACAAAATAAAATTTTGACAACATATTCTATAGAAGTAAAATTTGGTCAAAATTTTCTATAGATATACAATTTTGACAAAATTTTCTATAGATATAAAAATTTTACAAAATTTTCAATAGAAATAAAATTTTGGTAGATTATTTTTGGCTCGAGTGGCAACCATTATGAACCGATATGGACCAATTTTTCTGTGATTGGGGATCGGCTGTATATAACTATAGGCCGATATGGAACAGTTTTGGCATGGTTATTAGCGGCCATATACTAACACCATGTTCCACATTTCAACTGGATCGCATGAATTTTGCTTCTCCAATAGGCTCCGGATATCAAATCTGGGGAACGGTTTATATGGGGGCTATATATAAATATGGACCGATATGTACCAATTTTTGCATGGTTGTTAGAGATCCTATACTAATACCACGTTCAACCGGATCGGATGAATTTTGTTCCTGCAAGAGGCTTCGAAGGTCAAATCTGGGGATCGGTTTATATGGGGGCTATATATAATTATGAACCGATATGGACCAATTTTTGCATTGCTGTTAGAGACCAGATACTAACACCACGTACCAAATTTCAAGCGGATCGGATGAGTTTAGTTCCTCTAAGAGGCTCCGGAGGTCAAATCTGGGGATCGGTTTATATGGGGGCTATATATAATTATGGATCGATATGGACCAATTTTTGCATGGTTGTTAGAGACCATATACTTATACCATGTACTAAATTTCAGCCGGATCGGATGAAATTTGCTTCTCTTAGAGGGTCCGCCAACCAAATCTAGGGATCGGTTTATATGGGGGCTATATATAATCATGGACCGATATGGATCAATGTTTGCATGGTTGTTCGAGACCATATACCAAAACCATGTACCAGATTTCAGCCGGATCGGATGAAATTTGCTCCTCTTTGAGGCTCCGCAAGCCAAATCTGGGGATCGGTTTATATGGGGGCTATATATAATTATGGACCGATGTGGACCAATTTTTCCATGGTTGTTAGAGACCATATACCAAATTTCAGCCGGATCGGATGAAATTTGCTTCTCTTAGACCAATCGTAAGACAAATATGAGGGTCCGTTAATATGGGGGCTATACGTAAAAGTGGTCCGATATGGCTCATTTGCAATACCATCCGACCTACATCAATAGCAACTACTTATGGCAAGTTTCAAGTCGATCGATTGTTTCGTTCGGAAGTTAGCGTGATTTCAACAGACGGACGGACGGACATGCTTAGATTGACTCTGAATTTCACCACGACCCAGAATATGTTATATATACTTTATGGGGTCTTAGAGCAATATTTCGATGTGTTACAAATGTAATGACAAAGTTAATATACCCCCCATCCTATGGTGGAGGGTATAAAAAATCTATTTTATGGGGGCTATACTAATTTGTCATTCCCATGGCACTATGGCTGAAATCGCGATTTTAGCGGCAAAAAGTCAAATTTTCAACTTTAGATTTTTAATATTTTCCAGATGGGGTTTACTAACGAACATATTGATAGTAAAAAATCAAAATAAATTGTTACTGTTGGCAACCCTTTTTATGCGCAAACAGCCGTTAATATTGACAAAACTTTTAATACGTGGTAGCAAGAATAAAGTAGTGAAATTTTTTTGGTCTTGGCAGCACAAAAAAAAACATTTCTTGCACGAACGAGAGAAGAGCATTTTCCGGCAAGGACCTTTTACCATCTTTTACTGGTATTAGAATTGGTTTTTAAAACATTTACAGTCAATCTTAATTGCTTTCTCCTCGGAATATGAAAATGGTACTTAAAAGTTTCGTCGTCATTGCATTCGTTGTCAGAGAAATATTTTTTGGCGACGCTTTTTTGGTGGGTAGTTTTAGGCCTAAAATATCACAAGAATTCTAAGTTGGATAAAAATTCAGGTTTTTAGGAGCCCAAGAAATCAAATCGGTAGAACGGTTATACAAAAACCTGAACCGATACACAACATATTCAGCATACCTACTTGTGACCCTAAAAACCTCAATATACCAACTTTCTGGAAAATGCGATAAGAATAGGGGGGTTCTAACAGTACGGTTGCCACAGTTGGTAGTATTCTACCAAAAATGGTAGATTTTTTTACTGTTTGCTATATTGGTAGAATTCCTGAGGATTTGGTAGATTCTGCAATATCCCTCTCCAACTAAAACGTACTTCACAAGTTTTTTATCTTTATTTTCCTATAGATATACATTTTTGACAAAATTTTCAATTCACAAAATTTTTCTATTGACAAAATTTTCAATAAAAATAAAATTTTTAAAAAATTTTCTATAGAAATAAAATTTTTAAAAAATTTTCTACAGAAATAAAATTTTGATAAAATTTTATATAGAAATAAAATTTTGACAAAATTTTCTATAGAAATAAAATGTTGACAAAATTTTCTTTAGAAATAAAAATTTCGATAGAAATACAATTTGGACAAAATTTTCTATAGAAATAAAATTTCGACAAAATTTTCTATAGAAATAAACTTTTGACAAAATTTTCTATAGAAATAAAATTTTTCATTCGTTTTGGAAAAGAAAAAGAGAGATGTTTGTACGAATTTATTTCGCCATAAGCCGGCTATCAATGTAAAGCCTTTTTTCGGAAGGCTCAATGTGGTTTATTGTTGAGTTTAATGAACTGCCTGAATTTATTCTGATAATTGGTTGATAGTTTTGCTGCAAGTAGAGGATGCTGATGAGGAATGTGGTAATTCCGAAACGTGCGTCCGTCCAACCATCTTGCAGTCTATAGGGCTTTGCCCAAATAAATTTGACATACATTGTTTTCCTCTGTTGGTTAAGCTACACTTGTAGTTTAGTCAATGTATGGTTTTAAGCTGAAATCAAAACAAAAAAAAACAACAACAATGATTAAAGAACAAAATTTTCTATAGAAATATAATTTTGTTGTTGTTTGATAGTTGACCTTTAAACTGTTAATTATATTTGTTTAGTTCGGCTTGAGGTCAAATGAATAAAAACAGATGTTGTTGTTTTTGTTGAGTTGTATTTTTATTTAAAATTATCCAATATTTCGAAACATCTCCGATGTTCGTCTTCAGGGAAATTTTTTAGAAGTAAAGAACAATGAATTTATTCGCAAACGAGTAAATTTACAATTTAAATGTAATTTTGAAAAAATTTTCTATAGAAATATAATTTTGACAAAATTTTCTATAGAAATAAAATTTTGACGAATATTGTTAAGAAATAAAATTTTGACAAAATTTTGTTAAGAAATAAAATTTTGACAAAATTTTCTTTAGAAATAAAAATTTCTATAAAAATAAAATTTTTACAAAATTTTCTATAAAAATAAAATTTTGTTAAGAAATAAAACTTTGACAATATTTTCTATAGAAATAAAATTTTGACAAAATTTTCTATAGAAACAATATTTTAAAAAATTTGCTATAGAAATAAAATTTTGACAAAGTTTTCTATAGAAATAAAATTTTGACAAAATTTTCTTTAGAAATAAAATTTGGACAAAATTTTCTATAGAAATAAAATTTTGACAAAATTTTCTATAGAAATAAAATTTTGACAAAATTTTCTATAGAAATACAATTTTGACAAAAATTTCTATAGAAATAAAATATTGACAAAATTTTCTTTAGAAACAAAATTTTCTATAAAAATAAAATTTTGACAAAATTTTCTATAGAAATAAAATTTTGACAAAATTTTCTATAGAAATAAAATTTTGACAAAAATAAAATGAGGAGAAAATTTTCTATAGAAATAAAATTTTTACAAATTTTGTTAAGAAATAAAATTTTGACAAATTTTGTTAAGAAATAAAATTTTGACAAATATTTTTAAGAAATAAAATTTTGACAAAATTTTCTTTAGAACTAAATTTTCTATAGAAATAAAATTTCGACAAAATTTTGTATAGAAATAAAATTTTCACAAAATTTTCTGTAGAAATAAAAATTTGACTACATTTTCTATAGAAATAACATTTTCACAAAATTTTCTATAGAAATACAATTTTCACAAAATTTTCTAAAAAAAAGTTTTTTCAAAATTTTCTATAGAAATAAAATTTTAACAAAATGTTCTATAGAAAAAAAATTTTGACAAAATTGTCCATAGAAATTAAATTGTGACAAATTGTTTTAAGAAATAAAATTGTACAAAACAATACTTTTTGGTTTGGTGGTTTTTTGGTAAAATTTTCTTTAAAATTTGGGATTATTTTTGACTCGAATGGCAACCGTGTCTAGAAGCCCAAGAGAAGGACAGACGGATATGGTCATATTAGGCAAATATTTGCCCAAAATTAGCGTCAAACTTTTTTCCTGGAGAACTACAATTTTGACAAAATTTTCTATAGAAATAAAATGTTGACAAAATTTTCTCTTGAAATAAAATTTTCTAAAAAAATAAAATTTGACAAAATTTTCTATAGAAATAAAATGTTGACAAATTTTTCTTTAGAAAGAAAATGTTGACAAATTTTGTTAAGAAATAAAATTTTGACAAACTTTTTAAGAAATAAAATTTTGACAAAATTTTCTTTAGAACAAAATTTTCTATAAAAATAAAATTTTGACAAAATTTTCTACAGAAATACAATTTTGACAAAATTTTCTATAGAAATGAAATATTGACAAAATTTTCTTTAGAAACAAAATTTTCTATAAAAATAAAATTTTGACAAAATTTTCTATAGAAATAAAATTTTGACAAAATTTTCTATAGAAATAAAATTTTGACAAAAATAAAATGAGGAGAAAATTTTCTATAGAAATAAAATTTTGACAAATTTTGTTAAGAAATAAAATTTTGACAAATTTTGTTAAGAAATAAAATTTTGACAAATTTTTTTAAGAAATAAAATTTTGACAAAATTTTCTTTAGAACTAAATTTTCTATAGAAATAAAATTTTGACAAAATTTTCTATAGAAATAAAAATTGGACAAAATTTTCTATAGAAATAAAATTTGGACAAAATTTTGTAAAGAAATAAAATTTTCACAAAATATTCTGTAGAAATAAAAATTTGACAAAATTTTCTATAGAAATAAAATTTTCACAAAATTTTCTATAGAAATAAAATTTTCACAAAATTTTCTAAAAAAGGTTTTTTCAAAATTTTCTATAGAAATAAAATTTTAACAAAATGTTCTATGGAAATAAAATTTTGACAAAATTGTCTATAGAAATTAAATTGTGACAAATTGTTTTAAGAAACAAAATTGTACAAAACAATACTTTTTGGTTTGGTGGTTTTTTGGTAAAATTTTCTTCAAAATTTGGGATTATTTTTGACTCGAATGGCAACCGTGTCTAGAAGCCCAAGAGAAGGACAGACGGATATGGTCATATTAGGCAAATATTTGACCAAAATTAGTGTCAAACTTTCTTCCTGGAGAACTACAATTTTGACAAAATTTTCTATAGAAATAAAATGTTGACAAAATTTTCTCTTGAAATAAAATTTTCTATAAAAATAAAATTTGACAAAATTTTCTATAGAAATAAAATGTTGACAAATTTTTCTATAGAAATAAAATTTTGACAAAATTTTCTTAAGAAATAAAATTTTGACAAAAACAATATGTGAAGAAAATGTTGACAAATTTTGTTAAGAAATAAAATTTTGACAAATTTTTTAAGAAATAAAATTTTGACAAAATTGTCTTTAGAACAAAATTTTCTATAAAAATAAAATTTTGACAAAATTTTCTATAGAAATACAATTTTGACAAAATTTTCTATAGAAATAAAATATTGACAAAATTTTCTTTAGAAACAAAATTTTCTATAAAAATAAAATTTTGACAAAATTTTCTATAGAAATAAAATTTTGACGAAATTTTCTATATAAATAAAATTTTGACAAAATTTTCTATAGAAATAAAATTTTGACAAAAATAAAATGAGGAGAAAATTTTCTATAGAAATAAAATTTTGACAAATTTTGTTAAGAAATAAAATTTTGACAAATTTTGTTAAGAAATAAAATTTAGACAAATTTTTTTAAGAAATAAAATTTTGACAAAATTTTCTTTAGAACTAAATTTTCTATAGAAATAAAATTTCGACAAAATTTTGTATAGAAATAAAATGTTCACAACATTTTCTATAGAAATAAAATTTCGACAAAATTTTGTATAGAAATAAAATTTTCACAAAATTTTGCATAGAAATGAAATTTTCACAAAATTTTCTATAGAAATAAAATTTTGACAAAATTTTCTAGAGAAATAAAATTTTGACAAAATTTTCTATAGAAATAAAATTTTGACAAAATTTTCTATAGAAATAAAATTTTAACAAAATTTGCTATAGAAATAAAATTTTGACAAATTGTTTTAAGAAATAAAATTGTACAAAACAATACGCTTTGGTTTGGTGGTTTTTTGGTAAAATTTTCTTCAAAATTTGGGATTATTTTTGACTCAAATGGCAACCGTGTCTAGAAGCCCAAGAGAAGGACAGACGGATATGGTCATATTAGGCAAATATTTGCCCAAAATTAGTGTCAATCTTTTTTCCGATACAGAAATATCTCGATGCCGTTTTTGCAAAATACTCCTATCGTGATGTCATATATACCCAATATGAGCTAAAAAGGTTTGCTAAAATGCTAAAAATGTTTGATGTAAATTGAAAAGTTTCTTGACCGAAATTTAATGAAAAAAATGTTTAAAGGAAATATTGTAAACATTTTTAATTAAAATTTCTATATCTTAAAGATGTGTTTCATACATATTAGGTCAATATTTTATTTAGTGTACAAAAGTACCTACACCTTAGTACAAAAATATCCATTTGCCACTTATTTTAATAAATCCCTTTTTCACTAGTATTTAAAATCCTTCTATGAGACATTGCTGATTTTTCAATTAACCACTGTGTATTTTACCTTCTCATTTTGTTTTGTTTCGTTTTTTTTTACCACAGAAATCCCTGGACCAAGTCGTAAAACACCGGTTAATAAACATGGTGGAGGTAATACCGATGCCGACACCAATGACATTTTAAAACAAAAACAATTACGCGTCACATATCAACCCGATGATGAAGATCTTTATGGCTCTGCAGAGGATTTTGATGATAGCGATTTACCTCTACCACCATTAACACCAAATGTCTACTATACTTCGGGTGTGGGTGGTGGTGGAGGAGATGGAGCGTCAAATGGTGCAGGCGGCTCAGGTAATGCCAATGGTGCTGGCTCAAATTCGGTCAATGGCAACCATAAACATTCCACACACAAGCCCGGTATGGCAGGTGGTGCCGAGGGTGGTGGTCGTCACCACTATAACACCATGGGTAACTCTTTTGAATATGGTATCACAACGGGTGGTACGGGTGTAAATGGTGGAGCTGGTGGTGGCGGCGTTGGAGGCCTTAATGGTTTACCCGGTGTTATTGGCAGCAGCAATGCTGTTACCCGTAAGCCGATATTTTATGGCAAAACGGATGTACGTGGCGGCATCAGTATGGACAGTAATGACATTACCTCCAAGGCATCCAGTTTGTTGAGCAAAATGTCAATATCTAGGCATGCGATAGTGAGTGGTTGGCATTGGCGGCATTGGAGTTGGATATGGTGGTGGTGTGGCTTCTACTGCTGCTGTTGGCCATTTCATTATCATCATTGGCCATATTTAATAGTTTCATTGTCAGTTTTGTACAGTTTAATAACAGCAACAACAAGAGCAACCACATCAATATTTTTTTGCAATTTATTATAATACACGAGAACGACGACAACGATGACAACAAGAGAAACAGAAATAACAACACCACCTTCACAAAGAAAAGCCCAAGTACCAACAACAAGAACAAAAGTTGCATCATCAACACCAAAATCATCAGCAGCAGAACCAGCACCAGCATCAACAACAAGGACATTGTACAGTTTATAAAAATTTAAAACACCCACACACACACACACAGCCACACATACCCATATACTCATATAAATACAAAACCAAAACAAAACGATAGACCTTATATTGAAAAATAAAGGAAGCGGAAATGAGATAGAAAACAAAAAATCAATGAAAAGGTCATACAAAAAAAAAAAACAAACAGGGGTATTTTTAGAAGAAGAATTGGATCAATCATATAGTAGGTGAAAATATATATATAAGAGAGAAGACGTTGATCGATGAATGAAAAATGTTGTTAATTACATGTTACCAATAAAACAAAAAACATACACAAAATATATAAAAATGAGTTGTTTATACATAAGTATATAAAAATATTCTCAACAAATTAATAATAAAACTACATCAAGGTATATATTATGTTTTTTATATATAAATTTATAAAGAAGCTATTAAAATAACATTTAACAAATATTTAGAAAAGTTGATATAAATTTTATGATTAACTCATGACCTCAGTTTTAACCTGTTCACAAACTAAGACATAGTCATGTATAATTCCCAAGTTATTTTTTTTTCTGCGATAAAAAAACATTGTCTCAAAAATAGATAGCCTTTGTTAATAAAAACATTTGCCCGTTTTCTCTGTAATTTATATTTAAACAGGATATACTAAAACTTGATTTAAAAAGAAGAAAAAGGAAACTGACATCTATATATTTTACTTATTATTTTTACCACAGAGTTCACAAAAATTAATTTTTAAGTATCTTAAAACCACTACATGCAAAAAAAAATAATTCCTTTTGGGGAAAGTTTATACCAATGAAGTTTTCTTTTGTTATTAAATTTGTTTAACTCATATTAAATAAAGTCCGTTGGAAACAAAAGTGGCAACGGGTACCATAAAGTAAGATTTATTTGCTTTTAAAAAACAACTGCAAGCAACAAGAAAACTTTGTTGAAAATAAATTAATTTCTGACGAAAGATTTTTTTATGTGTATCTATAATGACAATAACTAAAATACTCACTTAGGTATTTCTACTTTCAAATACTTCTAGTTCAACTCACAGATTGATATATTGGACGTCTAAAGCACATAAACCCAATCAAAAATCATATAATTTTTTTCTTATCATCTTTTTTTCTACATTTGAATATTCCAGATGTATCCTTTAAACACACTATTCATGGAAAAATTCCACCAATATTGGTATAAAGTAGGGGTGTGTATTTGTACTATTTTTAAAAAGGATTGTCGTGAAACCACGGTTGCCACAGTTGGTAGAATTCTTCCTAAAATGGTAGAGGTTTTAATGTTTGGTAGATTGGTAGAATTCTTGGATTGGTAGAATTGCTTAATAAATTTTCTCTAAAAATAAAATTTTCTATAGAAATAAAAATTTGAAAACAATTTCTATAGAAATAAAATTTTGATAAAATTTTCTATAGAAATAAAATCTTGACAAAATTTTCTATAGAAATAAAATTTTGAAAAAATATTCTATAGAAAATTAAACGTTGCAGTGTTCTATAGAAATAAAATTTTGACAAAATTTCCTATAGAAATAAAATTTTGTCAAAATTTTCTATAGAAATAAAAATTTTGAAAAAATCTATATATATAAAATTCAAAATATGTTTGTTTGTTTATTTGTATGTTCCGGGTTGGCGCGAAAACGGCTGAACCGATTTACTTGAAACTTTCAGAGATCGTGGGGGGCACTCATGTGCTGAAAATAGGGTACCTCATTTTTTGACATATGGTCGCGGAGAGGAACCTCCCCTTTGTCCGACTTTTTGAAAATTAGACCAAAGTTGACCGATTTGCACGAAATTTTCTGGGATAGTAGGGGGTGATCCCTAGACAAAGATTCGCAAATTTTTTTTCGAAATTTGGTCGGGAGGGGGTACCTCCCCCTTAAGCGACTTTTTGAAAATAGAGCTCAAATTTTCCGATTTTCTTGAAATCGGAAACGGCTGAACCGACTTATTTGAAATTTTAAGATAAGGTAAAGGATGATCATGTAGTAGAAATAGGGTAAATCATTTTTATATTTCTGGGCCGGAGGTGGGGGTACCACCCCCTTGCTCGATTTTTTTAGAATTGGACTTACGTTTTCAGATTTGCTTGAACTCGCAAACGGTTGAACCGAAGGTAAAATATGATCATTTGGTAGAAAAAGGTACTCCCTTTTGTTATATCCGGTCGTGGAGAGGTACCTCCCCCTTGCCCGACTTTTTGTTAATTTGACTTACGTTCTTCGATTTGCTTAAAATTTTCAGTGAAAGTTGGGGGTGACTATGGGACAAAGATCCGCAACTTCATTTTCTGAAATTGAATCAGGGAATGGACCCTTTGCCGGAGGCGTACCTCCCCCTTGCCGATCCTTTTTCAAGTTTCGGATTTGCTTGAAGTCGGAAACGGTCAAGCAGATTTACTTGAACTTTTCAAGAATGTAAAGGGTGACCATGTGGTGAAAATAGGGTATCTCATTTTTTGGTATCTGGTCTGGGAGGGGTACCTCCCCCTTGCCCGATTTTTTTGAAAATTGGACATAACTTCTCCGATTAACTTAAAATTTTCAGGATGGTAGGGGTGGCCCCTAGAAAAGGAGCCGCTAATTTATTTTTCGAAATTTAGTCGTGGAGGGGTCTCTCCCCTTTACTCTACTTTTTTAAATACAGTGTACAGTACTACTCTTCTCGGGTTTTATTGAAATTTACACAGTAGTCGTGCAAAATGAATTTAGGAAACTGTTCTACCTGCTTTTTAAAAACGAAATAGTGCGGACACGCGTATCTTTTGATATTAAAAAAACTACTAAATTGTGGCTTTGTTATTTTACCTTTCATAACTATTACCGATAAAGTAGTCAGTGTGAAATCAGTGTGTAGCAATAATTACCTTCGATTACTACCATTTGCATTCACAACTCTATAACAACTCTGTACCTCCTGTAATAAATTTTTAAATCATGCCAATGAAGAAGAAGGCAACTCTTACGAAACTTTCTATAAAATCGCAGAAACTAAAACAAAGAAGGAATAAAGAGTCGCAAGAAGAGCGTGAGCTGCGTTTAGAAGAAAATAGAAATAGAGCAACAACTTCTAGACAAGCAAAGACAAACCAACAGCATGAAATTCGAATCCTGTCACAAAGATTTCGATCAAGCACATTGCGTACATTAGAGAAATCTGAAGAAAGACGCCGCAGAATCCAAGCACAACGAATACGGACGTTAGCTTCTCGAGAAATCGAAACTCAGAATCAGCGCGATATTCGGCTCCAATCGCAAATGGTAAGAACTATTGCATTAAGAGAATCGGAGACGCAACAACAATGGGATGAACGATTACGCTCCCAACTGATAAGAACTGCTGCATCGCGACAATCAGAGACACAACAACAACATGGTGCCCGAGTGCAATCAGAACAAGTACGATTTTCAAATCGTATAAATTCAGAATCTGTAGATCAAGCTACGCGTCTTTTATCACAGCGGTTAAGATCATCGAACACTAGATCCGCCGAAAGTTCCAAATGGAAGAGAAAGGCGACTAAGGAGAGAAAGTTTTCTTGAAAATTACATAGGCAGTGGGGGAAGGTTATGAACGAAGAGGCAACCTTCCTTGCCCCACACTTGAAGGAAAGTTTCAAGAACTTTCAGGGAAGGTTAGGGGTGCTATTCACTACGGTGTTTGTCGATATTGTATCGGGGAAAGTGACGTCCCTTTAAAACAATAGAGCAAAATTTAAACATCGCCGATCTACTTGAAATTTACAGGGAACGTGGGAGGAGGTGATTAAATTTATACATGATTTTTAAATTAGATATGATTTTTCGATATCTGGTTGGGGAAGGGGAAAATTGAAATAAACTTTGTCGATTTACTTCGATAGAATTTATAGGGACCATTGAGTAGTTGCGAAATTAATATAGGGTACGTGATAGACCGATATCAGGTCGGAGTGGAGCGAAGGTGGGGGGAGGGTTCCCTTTTGTCCTTTTTTTTCTTAAATTGAAAGTAGAGGGTTGTCCGTAAATGGGAACTCGGTACATAATTTTATGATTTTTGCACAGGCTTCTGCCAGACTTCTTTTTAGTAAAGAACTTAAATTTACATGAATTTGGCAGCCAACGTAGAGGGTGCATCATTTTCCAACATTTTAGCAAATGTTAATGTGGTAAAATTTTTTACTAATTTTGCTTTTTCCGATTTATTGGATGGGAAAGAGTAATTCTTTGTATGTTATTATAATATAGTGCCTAATTTTCAGATATGTTGAGGAGAAGGATACCTTTCCTTGACAAACCACACTTAAAATTCACAAGAAATATAGAAGAAGGTACACCCTCTCCCGCCGTATTTGTACCTATAAACGAAAAATCAAGTAGTCCGATTTGTTTAAAAGAATTCAAATCTTTTCGAATTTGTTTTCAGCACGAAGGATATAGTTGACTAAATTAACGCCAAATATTCCTCCAAATATGCTTAGGAAGGCGCAGCGAAGCGGGCCGGGTTACGCTAGTCTTCTATAAAAATAAAATGTTGAAAGATTTTCTATAAGAATAAAATTTTGTATAGTAATAAAATCTTGACAAAATTTTCGATAGAAATGAAGTTTTGACAAAATGTTCTATAGGAATGAAATTTTAACAAAATTTTCTATTGAAATAAAATTTTTACAAAAATTTCCATAGGAATGAAATTTTGTCAAAATTTTCTATAGAAATGGTAATAAAATTTTGACAGAATTTTCGATAAAAATAAAATTTTGACAAAATTTTCTATAAGAATGAAATTTAGACAAAATTTTCCATAGAAATAAAATTCTAATAAAATTTTCTATTAAAATAAAATTTTGACAAAATTTTCTATAGGAATGAAATTTTGACAAAATTTTCTATAGAAATCAAATTTTGACCAAATTTTCTATAGAAATAAAATGTTGACAAAATTTTCTATAGAAATAAAATGTTCACAAAATTTTCCATAGGAATAAAATTTTGTCAAAATGTTCTATAGAAATAAAATTTTGGCTAAATTTTCTATACAAATAAAATTTTGAAAAAATTTTCTATAGAAATAAAATTTTGACAAAATTTTTTATAGAAATAAAATTTTGACAAAATTTTCTATAGAAATAAAATTTTGTATGGTAACAAAATTTTGACAGAATTTTCGATAGAAATAAAATTTTGACAAAATTTTCTATAAGAATGAAATTTTGACAAAATTTTGTATAGAAATAAAATTTTGACAAAATTTTCTATAGAAATAAATTTTTGACAACATTTTCTATTGAAATAAAATTTTGACAAAATTTTCTATAGAAATAAAATCTTGACAAAGAATTTTTTTTTACAGTAATACAATTTTGACAAAATTTTCTATAGAAATAAAATTTTGGTAGATTATTTTGGGGATCTATAACTATATATAGCTATAGACCGATATGGACAAATTTTGGAATGGTTGTTAGCGGCCTTATACTAGCGCAATGTACCAAATTTCACCACTTAACCAAATTTCAACCGGGTCGGGTGAATTTTGCTCTTCCAAGGGGCTCCGGAGGTCAAATATGGAGATTGGTTTACATGGAGGCTACATATAATTATGGACCGATATGGACCAATTCCTTCGTGGTTGTCAGAGACCATATACTAACACAACGTACCAAATTTCGACCGAATCGGATAGATTTCCATCCATGAGGCTCCGCAGGTCAAATCTGGGGATCGGTTTATATGAGGGCTATACATAATTATGGACCGATGTGAATCAAAGTTTGCATGGTTGTTAGAGACCATATGCTAACTACATGTACCAAATTTTAGCCAGATCGGATGAAATTTGCTTCTCTTAGAGGCTCCGCAAGCCAAATCGGGAATCGGTTTATATGGGGGCTATATATAATTATTGACCGATGTGAACCAATTTTTGCATACTTTTGCATGTTGTAAGTAACATATGCTTACACCATGTACCAAATTTCAGCCGGATCGGATGAAATTCGCTTCTCCGCAAGCCAAATCGGGGAATCGATTTATATGGGGGCTATATATAATTATGGACCGATTTGGACCAAATCGCTTTCACAACCCATATACCATGTACCAAATTTCAACCGGATCGGATGAATTTTGCTCCTCCAAGAGGGTCCGCAAGCCAAATCTGAGCGTCGGTTTATATGGGGGCTTTACGTAAAAGTGGTCCGATATGGCCCATTTGCAATACCATCCGACCTACATCAATAACAACTACTTGTGCCAAGTTTCACGTCGATAGATTGTTTCGTTCGGAATTTAGCGTGATTCCAACAGACGGACATTCTTATATCGACTCAGAATTTCACCACGAACCAGAACATATATATATTTTATGGGGTCTTAGAGCAATATTTCGATGTGTTACAAACAATAACTGCTGATGCTCAACAAATTTGTCTATTGAAAATGAGGCGTTTGTTGTTGAAATGTGTTTGTAGATGCTTGACAGAGAAAATAGTAAAAACATCCGTAATTTTCAACAAATTTGTTTGTTGAGAAAATAGTTGACAGCTATAGATTTGAAAACAAAAATAACAAGACTAGTGACGCACACATCGCTGGGAATCGTTAGAACAAAATGAATATCAGCACGTGTTTTATAGCAAGCAAAGAGCTTGAGAGAATACAGAAAAACATTTATTTGTGGTTTCTTAAATGTGTTTGTTGTACGAGACCTGCCCAACTTTTTGGAATTTGCACAAAAGTTCTCAGATTTGCTTCAAATATGTAGGTTCGGGTTGGCATCTTGACAAAGATCGGCTAGAGTATTTTCGGTATTTTGTCGAGGAGGAGGACTTCCCCTTTACCCGACTTTTCTAGGTACAGTGAAAAAATAAACTCCTACTCTTATCCGACATTTTGAATCTTGGACAAAATTTGTTCGATTGTCTTTGAACGACAAACACCAAATTTTTTGTCGATATTTGATCGGGGAAGGGGTTGTCTCTTTTATTTACTTGAAATTTACGGGGAATAATTGTTAAAAAAATTTTTTTGTTGCTTATTAACAAACGCAAACAAATCACATTTTTGAAGACACCAATAAATTATTTACAGATCATAAATAGACGTTCATATACAAATATTTTCGTTCAAATTCCAAAATATTTGTTGAGGATTAAACGTAACGTTCAACAACAAATATTTTGTAATGGTTGGTGCTCAACAAATTACTTACAAATTAGATTGTTGATATCAAAAATTATTTGTTGCCTTCTGGTGGCAAAGATTGCTAACAACTTTTTTGTAATAATGGTTATTAAAATTACAAATTTATTTGTTGCAGGAAAATTAACAAATTTTTATTGTTCATTTTCCAAAAAAAGTTATTGGTTCTCAAACTTATTTTTATCTATGTATGTAGCAGGGATCCCGGAGCGGAGCGGAGCGGAGCGTGGAGCGGAGCGGAGCAAGCCCTTTTTTTGCCGGAGCGGGAGCGGCATTTCTAAAATCCGGAGCGAGCGGGATCGGAGCGGTTTCCAAATGAAAAACCGCTCCGCTCCGAATAAAATATTACTTGAATGAAATGTGTAACTTTGAAATTACACTGTGTAGGTAATTTCAAATTTAGCTAGTACTTAGCGTAGTGTGAGTAAACGTTTAAAATGTACGATATGTATTTTTGTACGTACGTACATTGGGGAAAACACAACGTGTTTTTTAGTAATTGTTTTCAAAAACGGCAAATGTCAAAATATATATCTAGTATGTGTTGTAAAAGTAACAACAGTACTTTCGATCAATTCCATCCCGTATTACTACAATACAATTCCATCCCGTATTACTACAAAGATTCCATGTCCTTAGAATAAGAATGCAAATTTGCTTAACATGGAAGACGCATTTCTCTAAAATAAAGTTATTTTCTTGTCCAAAAGGCAATAAACTTTTGAATGAAGTTGTAATGTCCTTATAATTAAGTGATTTTACTTAAAAATGTGTATCATAACATGAAAGATAAAATTTTTGAGGTAAGGTCAACGTGACTTTAATAATTAAGAAAAATTCTTTAAAATTAATAAAATTGTCTTTAAATTTGTTTCCTTTTTGCATCTTGCCTACAAAGCAACAAATCGTTAAAAAATAAGACATGTTTTTCAACACTTTATTTTAAAGACGCCTTTTACTTGAAACATAGCATAATTTCTACTGGAAGTCGAGTCTTAATATGGGAAAAAAATAACTCGTTAACTCGTTTTTAAAGGATTTTGATAACAACTGACGAAAAAAATCTAAAAAAATGAAAAATTAACATTTGCTTCCTAGAAGAAAGTACATAACCCCCAAATTTAAAAGAGAATTACGTCTGTAAAGTATCCTTACTTGTATTCTCCGCTTCTTTGGCTCGGAATTAATACCCAAACTGTTAAAGTATAGACAAAATCTTTGGAACCGGGCATGCTTTTTTTCATTCACATTTGCTTTACTATTGTACTATATCCTAGCATTCTCTTATTTCTGATATTAGTTCTCGAAAATTTAATTAAAATTATGGATAGTTTCAATTTTAGTTGAAAAATGTGCGCATATACATTTATTATACAATAAAGGGGAAAAAAGCGAAATTAGGTACCATTAGATCTGAGTAAGAATATTCGTAGGTATACCACGGACTGATGTCGATGGAGGTTGTTGCAAACATAAACATACACACACACATTACAAATATAACAAAACCTCTTCTCTACGTCTGTTGCAAAACAAAACAAGTATATACGGCCGTAAGTTCGGCCGTATATACTCATGAACTGCGTAGAAACTTCTTCTAAACACTGCCATCCACAATCGAATTACTTAAGTTGCGGTAACGCTTGCCGATGGCAATGTATCTTAAAACCTCCTAACACCATCTTCTAAATTGTATGTAAGTCCATACGTGGTATATATTAAATCAAAAAAGAGCGATCCAATACGTATATAATTCAGTTTGACAAAGTAGACATACAATTTTGACAAAATTTTCTACAGAAATAAAATTTTAACAAAATTTTCTATAGAAATAAAATTTTCTATAGAAATAAAAATTTGAATGAATTTTGCTCCTCCAAGAGGCTCCGGAGGTCAAATCTGGAGAACGTTTTATATGGGGGCTATATATAATTATGGACCGATGTGGACCAATTTTTGCATGGTTGTTAGAGACCATATACCAACACCATGTACCAAATTTCAGCCGGATCGGATGAAATATGCTTCTGTTAGAGGCTCCACAAGCCAAATCTGAGGGTCCCTTTATATGGGGGCTATACGTAAAAGTGGACCGATATGGCCCATTTTCAATACCATCCGACCTACATCGATAACAACTACTTGTGCCAAGTTTCAAGTCGATAGCTTGTTTCGTTCGGAAGTTAGCGTGATTTCAACAGACGGACGGACGGACGGACATGCTTAGATCGACTCAGAATTTCACCACGACCCAGAATATATATATACTTTATGGGGTCTTAGAGCAATATTTCGATGTGTTACAAACGGAATGACAAAGTTAATATACCCCCATCCTATGATGGAGGGTATAAAAAAACTTTCGGAGAGTAGTTACTTCTACTCTGTGTATAGACTTTCAATTCCAATCAGCGTTGCCGTTTTGGTCCGATCGGACCAAAATTGGTCCAAAAGATTTCTAATTTTTAAATTTGGTCCGATGGTCAGACCAAACAGAATTTGGTCCATTTTCATAAATTTGGTTTCTATCACATATTAAATAGTAGATGGTGCACCGCAAAGAATATTGTCGGGAGGCCAAATATTTCACATGCTTAAAATACGAATACGAATACGAATTTTGCTTAGAATAGAAGACGTATTTCTCTGAAAAAAAGTTTTTCCTTGTCTAAAAGTCTCTAAACTTTTCAATGAAGTCTGTTTGTCCTTATAGCTAAGTGATTCGACATAAAAATGTGTATCCTAACATGAATGCAAATTTCGTTTTAATGAAGTCAAAATGGATTTAATATTTCTGAAAAAATCTTCAAAATTAATAAAATATTTCAACACATTGTTTTAAAGTCATTATACCCTAAACCACATAGTGGTTAGGGTATAATAAGTTTGATCTGCCAAAAAATGTGCCTACAAGAAATATTGATTTTAGACCCCATAAAATATTTACCGATCGACTCAGAATCACCTCCTGAGTCGATCTAGCGCTTGGCGTCCGTCCGTCCATCCATCCGTCTGTCCATGTATTTGTTGTTCACAGGATTTCGGTCGCAATTATTAACCGATTTTGATGAAATTTGGTACAGGGAGTTTTTTTGGGCACAAGGACGAACGTTATTGAATTTGGAAGAAATCCGATCAAATTTAGATATAGCTCCCATATATATGTATTGCCCGATTTCGATGAATGGGGTCACGTTGCACTTTTTTTACTAACCGATCGTCGTCAAATTTAGCACAAAATAATCTTCTGTATCACCCTTTAAGTCTGAAAATTTCATCGAAATCGGTTCAGATTTAGATATAGGTCCCATATATATGTATCGCCCGATTTTGTCAAATTAGGTCATAAAACCCTTATTTATCAACCCATCTTACTCAAAGTTGGCGAAATGTAATCTTCTATAGCACTAACTATATGTGCAAAAAATCATCGAAATCGGTTCAGATTTAGCTATAGCTCCCATATATGTACCGCCCGATTTTTCTAAATAAAATAAAACTCAATTGAACAAATAATACAATGTTTGTACTATAATTTTCTCGAAGAGGAGCGGAGCGGAGCGGAGCGAATTTTTTTTTCTCGGAGCGGAGCGAGGAGCGGAGCGGTTTTTTTTTCTCCGGAGCGGGAGCGGAGCGGAGCGAAAAAAATGGACCGCTCCGGATCCCTGGTATGTAGTGACATCGTACAAAAATTCGCGCCAAGTTTCAAGCCGATAGTTTCTTTCGTTAGGAATTGAGGTGATTTTAACAGACGGACGGACATCGCTAAATCGACTTTCATTTTACCACAACCCCGAATATGAGACCAATATTTCTATGCATTACAAACAGAATGCAAAGGTAGAATACCCCCTCCCATGATGGAGGCTATTAAGTTCAAATCAAAAACAAAAGATGATGAAGATGGGAAATTGGCCGCTTCATACTAAATGTTGCATTTTCGGTGTTCGATATATACATGTTCGTTTTCAAATTGCAATTATTTTCATTAAATATATAAATTATTTTCTGACATTCATTTCTACTTATTCTTACTTATATTTCTAAAACAAAAATTCGTAAACGACAAGTATGTTGCTATTTTCCTATATTTGTCTTCTAATTTTTTCGGTTAGTTTATGTTTATTTTTTTAAGCACTATAATTAAAACGACCTTAATCAATTGGACAAACATTAATTTCCTGTTGTTTATTAAGCTAATCTTGTTACGTTGTTTAGTTTCAGTTTTAAGCTAAAACTAAACAATAACATGAAGAATTATAATTATTTGTATTATTTTAAGCGAGATTTCAAGTCAATTTTCTTTAACCATTGACTATATGACTCACAACTATGTGTATAATAAAGGCCCTATCTGCTATGCAGTTGTATTTCACATACTCTGTAATCTATAATAAGACAACTATATATAAAATGATATAACCAATTAATAACCATATACAAAAATAATGCTCAGTTCTATATACATACCTACATACATCCAACAAATATGAATCCTAGATTAATACTTTGTACACTCTATCTCTCTCTCTCTCTCTCTCTCTTTCAAATAATGAAAAATTATTAGAGAAATTTGTAATTATTATACGTTGTTTGTATATAGTTGAGAAAATCAGTTTTGCATCGTGTTTCGTCAATACAAACAAAGAGACAAACCAATAATCAGTCAGAGTCTATCAATCATCAATCAAATAACAAAAAATTAATTTTTAAGATATTTATGATATAAAACATATTTAAAAAAATAAATACAATAAAATCATAAGAAGAATTCATACATGCCTACTCATACAAATGTAAATACCGATTGGAAATTGGAGCAAATCATATATACATATTTAAATATATGCAATTATTTATTATTTAAAGTACATTATAAAGCGTCATATATATATTTGTATTATGTTCACTTAATGGCAATTTAAGTTTGTTGGAATAAAAAAAAAAATTGGCAATAAAGATAAAAACAAAATTAATTTTGTTCTAAAACTAAATTTACAATTCTAATTTTTGCAGAAAGTTTTGATATTTTTTTTTAAACATTTAACAAGTATATACGGCAGTAAGTTCAGCCAGGCCGAATCTTATATACCCTCCACCATGGATTGAGTAGAACTTCTGCGAAAGAATGTCATCCAAAATCGAATTACTTGGGTTGTGGTATCTTAAAACTTCTTAACATCGTTTTCTAAATTGTGAGTTAGTCCATACGTGGTATATATTTATTAGACAAAAAAGTTATATATAGGTAAGTCTACAAATAATTACGAATCGATATGGACTTTTTGCACGATACGTAGAGAGCCAGAATTGAAATATGGGGGTCGCTTATATGGTGGCTATATACAATTATGAACTTGATATGGACCAATTTTTGTGTGATTGGGGATCGATTTATCTGAGGGCTATATATATAACTATAGACTGATATGGACCTAGTTAGGCATGGTTGTTAACGGACATATACTAGCACAATGTATCAAATTTCAACAGACTCGTATGAAATTTGCTGCTCCAAGAGGCTCCAAAACCAAATCTCGGGATCGGTTTATATGGGGGCTATATATAATTATGGACCGATGTGGACCAATTTTTGCATGGTTGTTAGAGACCATATACTAACACCATGTACTAAATTTCAACCAGATCGGATGAATTTTGCTTCTCCATAAGGCACCGGAGGTCAAATCTGTGGATCGGTTTATATGGAAGCTATATATAATTATGGACTGATATGAACCAATTCCTGCATGGTTGTTGGATACAATATACCAACATCACGTACCAAATTTCAACCGAATCGGATGAATTTTGCTCTTCCAAGGGGCTCAGGAGGTCAAATTTGGGGATCGGTTTATATGGGGCCTATATATAATTATGGACCGATTTCGACCGATTTTTGCATGGGTGTTTGAGGCCATATATTAACACCACGTACCAAATTTGAACTGAATCAGATGAATTTTGGTCTTCCAAGAGGCTACGGAGGTCAAATCTGGTGATCGGTTTATATGGCGACTATATATAATTATGGACCGATATTGACCGATTTTTGCATGGTCATTAGAGACCATATACTTACATCATGTTCAGCCGGATCGGATGAAATTGGCTTCTCTTAGAGGATCCGCATGCCAAATCGGGGGATCGGTTTATATGGGGGCTATATATAATTATGGACCGATGTGGACCAATTTTTGCATGGTTATTAGAGACCATATACTGACACCATGTACCAAATTTGAGCCGGATCGGATAAAATTTGCTTCTCTTAGAGGGTCTGCAAGCCAAATTTGGGGGTCCGTTTATATAGGGGCTATACGTAAAAGTGGACCGATATGGCCCATTTGCAATACGATCCGACCTACATTAATAACAACTACTTGTGCCAAGTTTCAAGTCGATAGCTTGTTTCGTTCGGAAGTTAGCGTGATTTCAACAGACGGACGGACGGACATGCTCAGATCGACTCAGAATTTCACCACGACCCAGAATATATACTTTATGGGGTCTTAGAGCAATATTTCGATGTGTTACAAACGGAATGACATCCTATGGTGGAGGGTATAGAAAATTCCGCGGTAATTCAACTTTAATAGGGATTTGTAGTTTCAATCAGGAGGCTGGTCTGTATCGCATACAACGTAATTAATTTACTAAATTTCCTCAGCAAATATTTTTCTGTAGCCCTATGCGAGGTATAGTGATAGACAGTAACTTTAGTCTCGCTTAGACTATATTATCACTGAGTGCAGCCCGATTCTATGTTTAGTTCCATGTCAAAGGACCTTCATATAATAACCGTGTCCACTCCTTTTTATAGCGCTGCCACCAATTAGAGAAGCTTTGAAATACTCAGAACATTGCTAAGAGCGGATAATCCACCACCGAAAAACATTTTGTTTTTCGATCGAAAATAGAATTGAACCAAAGTCAAAACGTTGACATTGTATTGGAAGGAAATAATAATTACTTCGGTTGTGGTAACCGATGGCAAGGTACCTCAAAACTTGTTAACATTGCTTCTGAATTGCAATGTCTATATTAGACAAAACATGTATATACAGTAGTAAGTTCGGCCGGGCCGAATCTTAAATACCCACCACCATGAATCAAATATAATAGTTTCCTTTGAAAATTTCAGGGGGGTTTGATGACAGATATTTTCCCAAGCAGATCAGTTCAACCAGTACGCTTCCCACAGATAAATGTAAAACTGAATTCGCTTCTACATATATGTAGGAATTTAATGTGCCTTTTATACCCACCACCATAGAATGGTGACGGGGGTGTAATAAGTTTGTCATTCCGTGTGTAACACATCGAAATATCGATATATATATATATATATATATATATATATATATATATATATATATATATATATATATATATATATATATATATATATATATATATATGTGTATAACGTATAGTTTGGGGACAGTGTTTTTTTGTACTTTACTTTACAGTAAATTGTTATATTCTACTTTGTCGTACTATATATACTTATTTTTTCCAATTCCCATGTAAGGATCGTTTTATATAACGTTTTTCCTTTGTATCGCATATTTCAAGGACTGTGTCATTTTATCGCATATTTCAAGGACGTGTACCCAAATTATACGATATATATAATACATAATAGTGTTGCCGCGCATACTTCGTTTTCACTGGTTTTTGTCTTCACTATTTTAGAGTTTCAAACAATTACATTACAGAGGGCATTTACTACAAATAGTATTATCTCCAGAGGGCATCTTGATACAATTTATTACTATTTCCACACATTGTAGCGATTATCAGGATTGGTCCAAACAAAATATTGTTTGTATTCTTCTAACATATTATGTTTCACCTTAGGTATACACTGGTAGAAAAAGTGATGCATTTTTTTGTGTTTATATTTTTTAATGCGCCAATTGGTTACATCCATTCTTTTACTTGCAGTATACTCTCTAGATCTGTATTTCTAAACACATATATGTTTTTAGGGTATTTTTATTTAATATATGTTTGCATCCAAGCATATTATATTTACAAACATTTTGTATCCCAAACATTGTATTAAAATTTACATTACAGAGGGCATTTACTACAAATAATATTATCTTCAAAGGGTATCTTGATACAATTTATTATATTTTTCACACATGTAAAAATGTAAAAAATTAATTGTTTGGAACTCAAAACCATATAACTCAAAACCAAACATATGAAAAACAGTCTTTTTTGTCCGTGTAAATTTCCCAATTCCTTTGTCTAAATTCTCCAAATATATTTCATTTATCAACAAAATTAGTAATCAATCAATTTCTAACATAATTTTTATTAATAGAATCCCATAAACATCGTATGATTTTAAAAATTCCCAATGAAGGATAAAGATTCGAAAAATGTCTGCAAAAAATGTTTTAGTTTTAACTATCAGATGTTACCTTATATATAATAAAACAAAATCCAAAAAATCTGAGTGCAACAGGATTTGAACCTAGACTCTAGGGCTCCCATTCCACCGCACTACATACCGTGCTACGTAAGCGCTGTTTGCTCCTTGACATTAGCACTTACAATACATATGCTATTGCACCATTTAACTTAATAAACAGAAAATCAAATCATTTACAAATGGCGGGAATTTCGCAAAGCTAGTATTTCATTCTAGTGTTACCAAGTGCAAATATATATAGTATTAAGTTACCTTATCACTGTCTGTAAAATTAAGAGTTTTTAGAATATGAATAATATGTATCGTTAAACAGATTTAAACACCACATTATAATCAGATTTGAAAAAAAACGAAAAGAGCAGAACTTCTAGAAAAAGTATCAACGACACTTTATTAAAAAAAAATAAAATAAAAATTTGTCAAATTTTCTTTTTTTTTAGAAAACTTTGTTAAAATTTTATTGCTTCAGAAAATTTTGTCAAAACTTTATTTATTAAAAAAAAAATCAAAATTTTTTTCTTTAGAAAATTATGTCAACAATTTATTTGTATAGAAAATTTGGTTAAAACTTTATTTCTTAATTACATTTTATGAAAAATTTAATGTTTTTAATTTTCCATATAATTTAAATTTTAAACAATTTCTAAAAAATAAAATTTTGGGGAAAAAATTGAAAAGAAATCAAATTTTGACAAAATGATTTAAATTTTTTCCAAAATTTTATTTTTTAGAATTTGTTTAAAATTTAATTTATATGGAAAGTTTTGTCATAATATTATTTATTTAGAAAATGTTGTTAAAAATAAAAAAAAATTAAATTATTTAGAAAATTTTATCATGTTTTAGATTTTTATCTTATAAAATTTTTTAAAATTGTGTTTTTATGGACAATTTTAATAATATTTCTATAGGCAACTTGGTCAAAATTGTGGTTCCATAGAAAATATGATAAAAATTTGTTAAAAAAAAGAAAAAGCAAACTTTATCATATCTTGTTTCTAGAGATTTTTGCTTCTGTAGTTCATTTTGTTGCTATAGAAAGTTTTGTCGAAATGTCTTTCTTTATAACATTTTACCAATTTTTTTAAGAAATGATTGTTTTAAAATGTTTTTTAATATAAAATTTTTCCTCCATGTACGTCAAAATTTTCATAGAAATTAGTTTTTGTCTTTAGAAAATTTTGTGATTTTTTCACTAACTTTTGTTGTTTTCTTGTAGACATTTTTAGAAATTTAATCTCATTATAATTTTCCAAAGAACATTTTGTCATATATTTTCTAAAGAAAATTTTATTTTCAAATTGTGTTTCTATAAAGGTTCTTCTTAAACAATATATGTATTTCTATATTAAATTGTTTTAAAAATGTTCTTTGAAAATTTTGTCTAAGCCTTGTGAAAATTCTTGTTGAAATGGTTATTTCTATCGGAAAATTTGCTTCTACAGAAACTTTTTTCAAATTTGTCCTTCTACAGATTTTTTTTTTCAAAATCTTTTGTAGCAGAAATTCTTGTTAAAAATGTTATTTCTATAAATAATTTTGTTAATAGTTTGTTTCTAAAGAAATTCCTGTTACCAAATTTTCGTGTAAAAAAAAAAAATCATACTATGTTTTTGGGATTCTATTAATAAAAATGATGTTAGAAATTGATTGATTACTAACTTTGTTGATAAATGAAATATATTTGGAGAATTTAGACAACATTTTCTAACGAAATAAAGGATTGATAACATTTTAAATATTACACAGAAAAAATATAGTCGTCAACATATAAAAAAAACAGACGGCGAGTATTTTACGGCAGAGAACGATATAAATTATTGTACTTTCTAAAAGAGGATAATTTTTTCTATACCTAAATTAGACGATTTGACTTAACAATGGACTTTTATACCTTTTATTATTCATAGAACAAAATTTTGAAAAATTTTAGACAAAAACACAAAATTGTCTAAAAAAAGTTTTTTTTTTATAAAAGCAAAATCTTCTATAAGAACAAAATTTTATATTGGAGAGCATTTTGTATATTCACAATTCAATAATAGAGATTGTAAAACCAAAATTTTTCATAATTTTCTACAAAGACAACACTTTGGCAAACTTTTGTATACAAACAAAGTTTTTTTAATTTTTTTATAAAGTTCGTAAACAATTTTTTTCAATACAAAAGTTTGTCAAATTTCTTTATAGAAACTTTTGTCAAAGTTGTCTTTTTATAGAAAATTTTGTAAAATTTTTAGTTTTGCAGAAGATTTTTGCCAAAATTTTGTTTCTGTTGAAAATTTTGTCAATTATTTTTTATAGAACATTTTGTCATAATTTTATTTCTGTATAAAATTTTGTTAAAATTTTACTTACATAAAATATTTAGTCAAAATTTTGATTCTATAGGAAATTTTGTTATTATAGAAAGTTTTGTCAAAAGTATATTTCTGTAGAAACTCTTTTTTCGTTTTTGAAAAACTTTGTTTTTTGTTAAACATTGAATCTTTTTCAAAATTTATTAAACAAACAAAATTTTATACAAGAAAAAAAAATTTTAAAAAATGGTGAAATGTTTTAAAGAAAGAAAGAAAAAATCTATAGAAACAACATGTGACAAAGTTTTGTTTTTTAAACAAATTTTTCATGGAACCACAATTTTGACCAAGTTGCCTATAGAAACCCAATTTTGATAAAATTGTCTACGAAAACAAAATTTTGATAAAATTGTCCATAGAAATTTCCAGAATATTGAAACAAAAATCTGAAGAAACGACGACGTTTTGACTAAATTTTCTAAATAAAGGGTGATTTGTTAAGAGCTTGATAACTTTTTTAAAAAAAAAAACGCATAAAATTTGCAAAATCTCATCGGTTCTTTATTTGAAACGTTAGATTGGTCCATGACATTTACTTTTTGAAGATAATTTCATTTAAATGTTGACCGCGGCTGCGTCTTAGGTGGTCCATTCGGAAAGTCCAATTTTGGGCAACTTTTTCGAGCATTTCGGCCGGAATAGCCCGAATTTCTTCGGAAATGTTGTCTTCCAAAGCTGGAATAGTTGCTGGCTTATTTCTGTAGACTTTAGACTTGACGTAGCCCCACAAAAAATAGTCTAAAGGCGTCAAATCGCATGATCTTGGTGGCCAACTTACCGGTCCATTTCTTGAGATGAATTGTTCTCCGAAGTTTTCCCTCAAAATGACCATAGAATCGCGAGCTGTGTGGCATGTAGCGCCATCTTGTTGAAACCACATGTCAACCAAGTTCAGTTCTTCCATTTTTGGCAACAAAAAGTTTGTTAGCATCGAACGATAGCGATCGCCATTCACCGTAACGTTGCGTCCAACAGCATCTTTGAAAAAATACGGTCCAATGATTCCACCAGCGTACAAACCACACCAAACAGTGCATTTTTCGGGATGCATGGGCAGTTCTTGAACGGCTTCTGGTTGCTCTTCACTCCAAATGCGGCAATTTTGCTTATTTACGTAGCCATTCAACCAGAAATGAGCCTCATCGCTGAACAAAATTTGTCGATAAAAAAGCGGATTTTCTGCCAACTTTTCTAGGGCCCATTCACTGAAAATTCGACGTTGTGGCAGATCGTTCGTCTATTCATGATGAAATGTCAAAGCATACTGAGCATCTTTCTCTTTGACACCATGTCTGAAATCCCACGTGATCTGTCAAATACTAATGCATGAAAATCCTAACCTCAAAAGAATCACCCTTTAAATTAAAAATTTTTAAAAAATAAAAATAAAATTGCGATTTATATTGAACAAAACAAAAAATTTTGACATAATTTTCTAAAGAAAAAATGTATTTTGTTTTGAAATTCTTTTTTATTTACAATCTATCCTAGGGAAATAAGCAAATTAGATAACAGTTTTATATAATATTATATACAACAATTACAGATGTTATGCAAATCCATCGAAATACATAACGTATAACAAAAAAAAAACAGTTAGTGAGATTTGCTGTGTACTTTAAAACCACAGATTAATTTCTAAAAGGCAAGTCTAGTATATGGTAGCGCTTTAGTCTTCTTGTTTCATTGGATCTGGTTGAAATGATCGCCTATTCTGTTAAGATAGTTTTCTGATTGTATATTGAACAAAACAAAAAATTTTGACATAATTATGTAAAGAAATAAAATTTAGACAAATTTTTAAAAAAGAATTTCTATAAAACTTCAATTTTGACATACATGGTGGAAAAGTTTTATAAAAAAAAAATGTTGTCAAAATTTTCTATAAAAATCAAATTTTAATTTTATAAATAAAATTTCACAATTTTCTAAATAAATAAATATTTTGTGAAAAAAGATACAATTTTGTAAAATAAGAATTTTTAACAAAATTTAAAATTTTTCAAAGAAATAAAATTTTGCAAAAATTTTGTAAAGAAATAAAACTTTCTACAGAAACAAAATTTTAAGACAAATTTGTATTGAAGTAAAATTTTATATATAACTTTGGGATCCGTTTTATCGATGTGCTTTTTAATTTATGCTTTTACATTGTTTTTTACTCGGATTATATTTGTCTATTTATGAAAAAATAGTTATTTTATTATTTTTAAATCTCTAGGTCTACTATATGCTTTTATATATTAATAAAATAAAAAAACCTTTGCGTGGGAATCGAACCCAGAATTCACGAATCCAACGAGTATATATCACCCACTGGGCTATACAACCAATCTCACAACCAATATGTAAAACTGTTGTTCGTTGTTCTCACAATTAAGACTTTTTAAGCATTTTTCCAAATACGTAGTTAATGCAAGAAAATATTATAACTGAAGCAAACAGAAATTTAAGCATCGGAACAAAGTTGACGAAACATAGATTTAAACACACAGGTGTTAATATTTCGCTTCAATCTTTTATATTGCTGGACAAAATCTTTAAAATTTTTATGAAACTTCTGGGTAAAAGTTGTGACGAAATTTATCTATCAGAAAAACTGTATTAAATAGTTTTTCTGATATATACATTTCCGTCTTGATCAAACTATTGGAAATTCTTCCCACGACACCTGACTGACGGAGAACTTTTGCATAAAGCAAAATTTGACCACATAATTTGTAGAAACGAATTTTTGAAAAATAGTTAATAGAAACAAAATTTGACAAAATGTTCTTAAGAAACTAACGTAGAAACAAAATAGATTTACAATTTAATAAAAGCATTTTTCATAGGAACAAATATTTTGATACACTTTTCTCTAACGAAACAAAATTTTCTAAAGAAAAAAAATGTTGGCAAATTTTCGAAATAAGTGAAATGTTGACAAAATTGTATGTATAAGTGAAGTACAAACAAAATTTAAATTTTATTAAACAACATCTTTTTATAGAAACACAATTATTACAATAAAATTTTAGATATAAACAAAGCTTTCTTTTCTGTATAAAAGCATTTTAACATTCTTTATTTAAATGAAATATTGAAATATAAATAAAAGCATTTATTTATATAAAAGCATTTTATCATTCTGTATTTAAATGAAATATTTAAGAAAGAAATAAAATTTAGAACAATTTTTTCTTAGAAATAAACTTTCGGCATAATGTTCTAAATAAATAATATATTGACAAAATTTTCCATATAAATTAAATTTAAATAAAAAAACCCAAATTTTCTATAGAAATAAAATGTTGAAAGAATTTTCTAAAGAAATAAAATTTTGAAATTTTTGATAAAGTAATAAAATTTTGACAAAATTTTCTGCAAAAATTAAGTTGTGAAAAAAATATAACACTTTCCCTAGACGCTCTGGTTATTTCTTTACATCTGATTATAATGCGGCGTTTAAATCTGTTTTAAGATATAGATTGAACAAATTACTTGTAAAAACTCTTAATTTTACTGACAGCGATAAGGTAACTTTATCCTATATATATTTTAACTTGGTAACACTGTAATGAAGTACTAGTTTTGCGAATTTCCCGCCATTTTTTATGATTTGTTTTTCTGTTTGTTAAGTTAAATGGTGCAATAGCATATGTATTGTAAGTGTTAATGTCAAAGAGCAATCAGTGGTTACGTAGCTCAATATGTAGCGCAGTGGAGTGGGAGTACTGAGGTCTAGGTTCAAATCCTGTGGCACCCACATTTTTAGATTTTGTTTAATTATATATAGTATGATAATTAAACCTAAAACATTTTTTTGCTGACCTTTTTCGAAACCGTATTATCCTTCATTGGGAATTTTTAAAATCATACTGTTTTTGGGAATCTATTAATACAAATGATGTTCGAAATGGATGAAATTTTGATGATAAATGAAATAAATTTGTAGGATTGAGACAACATTTTCTAAAGCAATAAAGGATTGATAAAATTTCCAATATTTCATTGAAAAACTATTGTCGTAAAGCAGAGAATGATATAAAATGTTGTATTGTCTAAAAGTCGATAATCTTTATAATACGATTTGACTTAGTAATGGAATTTTATACCAGTTATTGAATGGATGTTAACTTGTCCAAAAAAATTTGAAACCTTCTGTTTTAACACATTTTTGACAAAATATTCAATAGAACAAAATTTTTTATAGAAACAAAATTTTGTAAAAAAAATCTATTAGAAGGGAACTGTGACAAAATGGGAAGAAAAAAAAAAATAAAAAACAAAATTGTCCAAAAAAAAATTTTGTTATAAAACCAAAATGTTCTATAAGAACAAACTTTTATATTGGAGAACATTTTGTATATTTTCAATTCCATAAAAAGTTTTAAACCAACATTTTAACATTACTACAAAAACAACATTTTGGTAAACTTTTGTATAGAAACAAGGTTTTTGTTCTAAATTTTAGTTTTATAAAGTTCGTATTTTTTGTTTTCAATACAAAAGTTTGTCAAATTTCTTTATAGAAACTTTTGTCATAGTTGTCTTTTTATAGAAAGTTTTGTAATTTTTTTGGTTTTGCAAAGGATTTTTGTCCAAATTTTTTGTCGAAATTTTATTTTGTAAAAAATTTATGTCCATAAAATATTTAGTCAAAATGTTGTTTCAATAGGAAATGTTGTCAAAATTGTGTTTTTATAGAAATGTTTGTCAAAAGTATGTTTATGTAGAAACTCTTTTTTTCTTTTTTCGTTTTTGAAAAACATTGTTTCTTGTTAAACATTAAAAACAAAACAGATTTAAATTCTTTTGTCAAAGATTTGTTGCTATAAAAAACTTTGTCACATTTGATTTATATAGACTTTTTTCTGTAGAACATCTTGTCAACATTTAATTTTATTAAAAAATGTTGTCAACATTTTTTTTCTGTAGAATTTTTTTTTCAGTTTTTTTAAGAAAACTTATCAAAAAATTTCTAACATTTTTTTTCTTTTGATTAAGCTACTCGTGTAGCTTAAATCAAAATAACAATAATGATTGCTCATATTTTTTTGTATAGAAAATTATGTTAAAAATTACCTTTTTTAAGAAAGTTTTGTAAGAAATGTATTTCTGTAAAACATGTTATTTCTTTAGAAAACTTTGTTTTGTCAAATTTCTTTATAAAAACTTTTGTCATAGTTGTCTTTTTATATAAAGTTTTGATTTGTTATAGTCCCCATATAAACCGACCTCCAAATTTGGGGTCTTTGGTTCATAGAAACCGTAGTTTTCATCCAATTTGCCTGAAATTTAAAATCTGGAGGTATTTTAGGACCATAAAGAGGTGTGCCAAAAATGGTGAGTATCGGTCCATGTTTTGGTATAGCCCCCATATAGACCGATCTCCCGATTTTATTTCTTGGGCTTCTAGAATCCGTAGTTTTTATCCAATTTGCTTGAAATTTAAAATCTAGAGGTGTTTTAAGACCATAAAGAGGTGTGCTAAAAATGGTGAGTATCGGTCCATGTTTTGGTATAGCCCCATATAGACCGATCTACCGATTTTACTGCTTGGGCTTCTAAAATCTGTAATTTTTATCCAACTTGTCTGAAATTTTAAATCTAAAGGTGTTTAAAGACCATAAAAAGGTGTGCTGAAAATGGTGAGTATCGGTCCATGGTTTGGTATAGCCCTCATATAGACCGATCTCCCGATTTTACTTCTTGGGCTTATAAAAACCGTAGTTTTTGTCAAATTTGCCTGAAATTGAAATTCTAGAGGTATTTTAGAACCATTAAGGGGTGCGCCAAAAATGGTGAGTATAGGTCCATGTTTTGGTATAGCCCCCATATAGACCGATCTCCCGATTTTACTTCTTGGGCTTCTAAAATCCGTAGTTTTTATCCAATTTGCCTGAAATTTAAAATCTAGAGGTGTTTTAGGACCGTAAAGAGGTGTGCTAAAAATGGTAGCATCGGTTCATGTTTTGGTATAGCTCCCGTATATACCGATCTCCCGATTTTACTTCTTTGGCTTATAGAAACCGTAGTTTTTATCCAATTTACAAAAAATTTGAAATCTAGAATTATTTTACGAGGTGCGCCTAAAATGGTGGGAATCGGTCAATGTTTTAGTATAGCATCCATATAGACCGATCTTTCGATTTTACTTTTTGGGTTTGTAGAAATCGTAGTTATTGTCTAATTTGCCTGAAATTGAAAATCTGGAGGTTTTGTAGGACTATAAATAGGTGTGCAAGAAATGATTTTATTGTTTGGGATTCTAGAAACCGCAGTTTTTATCCAATTAGCCTGAAATTTGAAATCGAGAAGTATTTTAGGACCATAAAGAGGTGTGCTAAAAATGGTGAGTATCGGTCCATGTTTTAGTATAGCCCCCATAAAACTGATCTCTCGACTTAACTTCTTGGGTTTCTAGAAACCATAGTTTTTATCCGATTTGCGATAAATTGGAATGCCATAATATTGGTATTTTAGACACACAAAAACGTGAATCAGATTTAGGTTTTAGCGGTCCATTTTGTAAGGCCTCCATGTAGACCGATTTCACTTCCTGAGGGTATAGAAGGCGCACTGATCAAGAAAATTGTTTGAAACTGAAAGTAAAATATTCAGATTTTAATTCTCGTAATCATCTAAATAATGCAGGTGGAAATCTAAAGATTTGCAAATCAAGGCGTTATTTCATCAGTTTCTTGCACACTTACAATAGATGTTAATGATTCCTCTAAAACTCAAACAAAAATGGTTCTTATAAATCCCGAATATGATATAGTCTTCATAGGTAAAATTTTTCAATTTATCTTCGGCAAGTGTACTAGTTGAACTGCTCTGCGTGGGAGAATATCTGTCATCAAACCCCTGAAATTTCAAAGGAAACTATAATATTTGATTCATGGTGGTGGGTATTTAAGATTCGGTCAGGCCGAACTTACTGCTGTATATACTTGTTTTATAGAAAGCTTTGTAATGTTTTTGGTTTTGCAAAGGATTTTTGTCCAAATGCTGCTTCAGTAGAAACTTTTGTCAATATTTTGTCGAAATTTTATTTTGTAAAAAATTTCTAATTTTTTTTCTTTTGATTAAGCTACACCTATAGCTTAAATCAAAATAACAATAATGATTGCTCATATTTTTTTTGTATAGAAAATTATGTTAAAAATTACCTTTTTTAAGAAAGTTTTGTAAGAAATTTATTTCTGTAAAACATGTTATTTCTTTAGAAAACTTTGTTTTTTTTTCTTTCCAATATATTGTCAAAATTTTATTTCCTCAGAACATGTTGAAAAATTTTATTCTTTTAGAAAATTTCAAAATTTTATTTCCGTAGAAATTTTGCGAAACTTTTATTTATATAGAAAATAACTAAAATGTTGTTTCTACAGTTGTTTTGTTAAAATTTTATTTCTTTAGAAAATTATGTCGAAGGTTTATTTCTAAGAAAACATGCATTGCAAAAACAGTGAGCTCACCAGGAAGAAAACTTTGGGTTAATTTTAGTAAATTTTGAATATTTGTTGAAAATTTTAACTAAAAAGTATTACAAACGTTTGAATCACGCCGATGGCATAAAAATAGGTAAATACTTTTCACTTGTTAAAGAAAATTTTGTAGTTTGAAGGAAAAACATAGAGTTCAAAATTGCAAGAATGTCTTTAGTGACAACGAAGTTCAAGGTGGATGCATTTTTTGGTAAAATTTACTAATTTAAAGAAATTTTGAACTATTTGGTGGAAGACACGAATTTAGTTAATCGTAATGCTTCATTTATGTATATTTTTTTCCTTGGTGTTAGTTAATTTAACTAACGTACATTGATTTCTTAGAAAATGATGTTAAAATTTTGTTTCTAAGAATAGTTTGGCAAATTGTATTTTTTTAGAAAATTTTGTAAAAAATTATTTCTGCGTGCGTCTATCCAACCATCTTGCAGTCTATAGGGCTTTGCCCAAATAACTTTGACAAACATTCTTTTCCTCTACTGCTTAAGCTACACTTGTAGTTTAGTCAATGCATGGTTTTAAGCTGAAATCAAAAAAAAAAAACAACAACAAAATTTGTTTCTTTAGAAAATTATGTCACAGTTTTTTTCTTTTCTTAGAAAACTTCGCCAAAATATTATTCATTTAGAAAGTTTTTAATGAAATTAAATATTGAAACAAGTTCTACAGAAAAAATCTATTAGAAATTTTTCTATTGGAAAAAAACAAATTGTTGACATAAGAATACAATTTTTACTTTTTTAAATGTTTAACAAGAAAAAAAGTGTTTTAAGGACGAAAAAATAAAAAGAGTCTACACAAGCATCCTTTTGACAAAACTTTCTATAAAAACAAAATTTTTAATAGATATAATATTTTGACTAAATAATTTATGGAAATAAAATTTTAAACAAAATTTTCTACAGCAATAAGATTTTGACATAATCTTCTATAAAAAATTGACAACATTTTCTACAAAAAAAATGTTGAAAAAAATTTTCTGTAAACCCAAAAATTTTACAACAGTTTCTATAAAAGGAAGACTTTGATAAAAAGTTTCTAGAAAGAAATTTGACAACCTTTGGATTGAAAAAAACATTTTTTATGAAATTTATAAAACTAAAATTTTAAAAAACTTTGTTTCTACACAAAAGTTTGTGAAAATACTTTTTCATGGAATTAAAAATATATAAAAATTTTCTCCAATCTAACATTTTGTCAAAATTTTGTTCTTATAGAAAATTGTTATTTTATAAAAAGCTTTGTTTTTTAAGAAAAAGAAAAAGAAAAAAAATTGTCAAAGTTCCTTTTCAATAGATTTTTTTTCAAAATTTTGTGTCTATAAAATATTTTGTTCTATAGAATATTTTGTCAAAAATGTTAAAACAGAAGGTTTCACATTTTTAAGGACAAGTTGACATTGATTCAACGGTATAAAATTCCATTGTTAAGTTTATCGTCTTTTGCACAAGACAACAACTTATGTCATTGTTTGCCACAAAATACTCGTTTGAAAAACATTTTTTTTTTGTTTACGACAATATTTTTTCAGTGTAATATTGAAAATTTTGTCAGTTCTTTATTTCATTCGAAAATGTTGTCAATTTATAAAATCATTTTATTATTTTCAAAAAACATAGCATGATTTTAAAAATCAAAGGCTAATCCTTATTAACAAATAGTTTAAATTTAAATATCATAGATATAATCAATTAAATAAAATCTAAAAGCATATAATCTCTAGGTGCAACAGGATTTGAACCTGGACTTCAGGACTCCCACTCCACTGCGCTACATAAGCGCTGATGCCTAATTGCTGTTAACACGTGTTGTATGCTATATTTGCACCATTTAACTTAACAACTAGAAAAACAAATCATAGAAAACTAGCGGGAATATCGCAAAACTAGCATCTCATTCTAGTGTTGCCAAGTGAAAGTACACATACAATTTAGTTACCTTATCGCTGTAGACAAAATGACTTTTTGAAGAAATTTTTTCAAAATACATCGATAAATAGCTGTAAACACACTGCGTTATAAAAAGATCTAAAAACAATAAGAGAATGTCTAGCGACAACATGATAGTATGTCTAAACTGATTTTTTATAGAAATACCTTTTAAATTTGTGGAAAAGTTAGTTTTTATAAATAATTTTTTTTCTGTAGAAAATTTTGTTGCTGTAAGAAATCTTGTCAATTTTTGTGTATTACAATTTTTGTATAAAAAAAAAAGATAAATCATTACATAGAAACAAAATTTTAATACAATGAAAATTTTATATAAAACCAAATTTTTTATACAAAAATTTCTCCAACAAAAATGTTTTAAATTAACAAAATTTTTTAAAAAGTATTTCTACAAAAATCAATTTTGACACACATGGATAGGAAAGAGTTTATAAAGTGTCCGTTACGCTATCGCTAGACACTCTTGTTTTGTTAGATCAGTTTATAATGCAGTATGTTAACATCTTACATCATATTTTGAAAAACGTTAAAAAAAACCTTCATTTTGCCTATAGCGAAAAGGTAACTTAGTTTTATATGTATTTTCATTTGGTAACACTGGAAGGTGACTCTAGATTTGCGATTTATTATGTTACTTTTATTTATTTGTTGTTCTGTTGCTTACGTTAACTGGTGCAAATACAGCACACGTGCAATACGTATTAATGTCATCCAGCAAAAAGAGCGTCTATAGCTCAGTATGTAGCGCATTAGAATGAAAGCCCTGAAGTCCGGGTTCAAATTCTATTGCACCCTGAAACTACATATTTATAGTTTTTATTTAATTTTCCGAAAAATAATTTTATTAATTCGTTTTAAAAATATAAATGTGCGAATGACAAATAAAATATCCTTTTGAATGAATTGTAATAATAGTGTATTGCATAAGGCCAATCTTTTAAAGAAGCAATTGAAATGATCATTGTATGAATCAGACTGTAGATGGCTTGTTTAACTTAGTAAAGCTTGGAACCAGTAGTAATATTTTATGCCTACTCATAGATGTCGCCTCACATCTTACAAGTTTATTTTTAATACAGGAGAGGTGGCAACAATACCAAAAAAATTGAAATATGAAAGTTGTTATAAATATTATAAAACAGGGTTATAAATTGTTAAACAGTAAGTAAATAAGTATAAATGTAACAGAGCAATAAATCAAAAATGCAATCTCAAAATTTTCAAAAACAGTCCCTGATCTATACGATAGACTGAAGTCCCCAAAGTATGCGGTTTATATACGATTTTTTTGAGGACCGTCCCCAAAGTATGCAAATGTCCCCGAAATATACAATATATCGGAAAAAAGTCCCCAAAATATATGGTACGCATATATATATATATATATATATATATATATATATATATATATATATATATATATATATATATATATATATATATATATATATATATATATATATATATATATATATATATATATATATATATATATATATATATATATATATATATATATATATATATATATCGATATTTCGATGTGTTACACACGGAATGACAAACTTATTACACCCCCGTCACCATTCTATGGTGGTGGGTATAAAAGGCAGTTTAAATTCCTACATATATGTAGAAGCGAATTCAGTTTTTGATCGGTATATATAGAGGAATTTATAAATAACAAGCGTAACCCGGCCCGCTTCGCTGCGCCTTCCGAAGCATATTTGTGGGAACATTTTGCGTTAACTTTGTCAACCATATCCTTCGTGCTGAAAACAAATTCGAAGAGATTTGAATTCTTGATTTGCTTCTAGGGGGTCCATAGCCCTGCCTAGCTACGCTAATATCCATATTGACCGATCTCTTCTTGGGATTGTAGAAACCGTACTTTTTATCCACTTGGCCTGAAATGAGAAATCTAGAGGTATTTTAGGACCATAAAGAGGTGTGCCGAAAATGGTGAATACCGGTCCATGTTTTAGTATAGCCCCCTATAGCTCTCCAAATCAGCAAGGTACCTAGGAGTTATTTTGGACTCCAGGCTGAACTGGATGGAGAATACTGCCGATCGCATTAAGAGGGCCTATGCGGCACTATACTCGTGTCAAAAATTGGTCGGGCAGAGATGGGGAATGAGGCCTTCTTTTTTTGGCTGGCTTTATACCGCGGTTGTAAGACCTGTGGCCACATATGGTTGTCATGTTTGGTGGACGATCGTGAAACACCAAAATCATATATCGAGAATAAACAGGGTAAATAGGACTGCACTCATCTATATGACAGGTGCCATGAGGACCAACGCCACTGCCGCTCTGGAGGTACTGATGGGATTTATCCCACTCGATTTACACGTAAGTAAAACGGCTGAACTAACACTTCTGAGACTTAGGAGCTTGAACACGCTGGAGAGGACAGCCTGCAGGCATACTGAAATTCTGTCCGGGCAGTATAGAGAGACGGACCATATGGCCACGGAGCATGTTTATCATCACAAACCGACGTACATTATACCAAGTATGGAAGAGTGGGAAGACAGGAGGATACCCTTCGGAACCCTGAACATGTATACGGACGGATCAAAGATGGAGGAAGGAACGGGCAGCGGAATCTATTGTAGTGAACTAGGAATAAGGGAGTCTTACAGGCTGGATAGTGATTGCAGTGTTTTTCAGGCTGAGATTTATGCGATCACGAAGGCTGATGAAGCCGTTATTCAGAAGCGATATCAGCTTCTTCATCGACAGTCAGGCAGCTATAAAGGCATTGTGCAGTGCTGACATAAGGTCTAGGGTAATCAGCCGCTGTCGTCGAGAACTCAAGGTTCTCACTGAACAGCATAATATAACTCTGTACTGGGTACCTGGGCACTATGGGATAATAGGAAATGAGAAAGCAGATGTGCTGGCTAAGGAGGGTGCTCGTGGAACGAACAACGTCCTAGCGGACGTTTTTCCTCCACTATCTTCTTATCATTACAGGATAGAGGTTAAATATGATGAGCAATGGCGAAGACGCTGGGTCTCTTCGGATGGTTGCGAGCAAACCAAGTTGATATGCGATGAAAAGAAACGTAGGAAATTTTGTTGTCGATGAACAGAGAGGAATTACGGCCATTGATTGGTATCATAACAGGACACAACACACTTGGGAAACACATGGTAAGAATAGGACTTAAAGACGATGATATCTGTAGATGGTTAGGTTAGGTTAGGTTAGGTTAGGTTAGGTTATGTGGCAGCCCGATGTATCAGGCTCACTTAGACTATTCAGTCCATTGTGATACCACAGTGGTGAACTTCTCTCTTATCACTGAGTGCTGCCCGATTCCATGTTAAGCTCAATGACAAGGGACCGCCTTTTTATAGCCAAGTCCGAACGGCGTTCCACATTCCAGTGAAACCACTTAGGGAAGCTTTGAAACCCTCAGAAATGTCACCAGCATTACTGAGGTGGGATAATCCACCGCTGAAAAAATTTTGGTGTTCGGTCGTAGCAGGAATCGAACCCACGACCTTGTGTATGCAAGGCGGGCATGCTAACCATTGCACAACGGTGGCTCCCATCTGTAGATGGTGCCTGGGCCCTGAAGTTACGGAGGACTCGTACCACTTCCTGTGTAAGTGCCCAGCTTTATCCTTTAGAAAAAACAAGATACTGGGCTCCTTTTTCTTTCAGACTCTCACTGATCTACGGGAGTGCAGCTTAAGGAACATACTTGACTTCATCAGGGCCTCTGGTTGGTTTTTCTGAGATTTCTTTCAAAGAGAACAAGTAGATGGAAGTTTCTGGGACAAAGCGGCCGCATCGGAAGAAGAAAGATTGAAAATCACATCGAGGGATCACAATGGACCTATACTGATCTAAGTGGGCATCAATACAAGACATTGATGTCAACCTCTACAACCTAACCTAACCTTTAGTATAGCCCCCATATCAACGATCTCCTGATTTTACTTTTTGGGATTCTAGAAACTGTAGTTTTTATCAAATTTGCCTGAAATTGGAAATCTAGAGATTTTTTAGGGCCATAAATAGGTGTGCAGAATATATTGTGTACTAGTGTAGCCCGGACCGCTTCGCTGCGCCCTCCGAAGCATATTTGGAGGAATATTTTGCGTTAACTTAGTCAACTATATCCTTCGTGCTGAAAACAAATTCGAAAAGATTTGAATTCTTTTAAACAAATCGGACTACTTGATTTTTCGTTTATAGATACAAAAACGGCGGGAGAGGGTGTACCTTCTTCTATATTTCTTGTGAATTTTAAGTGTGGTTTGTCAAGGAAAGGTATCCTTCTCCTCAACATGTCTGAAAATTTAGCACTATATTATAATAACATACAAAGAATTACTGTTTCCCATCCAATAAATAGCAAAAAGCAAAAATAGTAAAAAATTTTACCACATTAACATTTGCTAAAATGTTGGAAAATGATGCACCCTCTACGTTGGCTGCCAATTTCATGTAAATTTAAGTTCTTTACTAAAAAGAAGTCTGGCAGAAGCCTGTGCAAAAATCATAAAATTATGTACCGACTTCCCATTTACGGACAACCCTTTAAGAAAAAAAAAACGGACAAAAGGGAACCCTCCCCCCATCGTCGCTCCACTCCGACCTGATATCGGACTATCACGTACCCTATATTAATTTCGCAACTACCCAATGGTCCCTATAAATTCTATCGAAGTAAATCGACAAAGTTTATTTAAATTTTCCCCAACCAGATATCGAAAAATCATATACTAATTTAAAAATCATGTATAAATTTAATCACCTCCTCCCACGTTCCCTGTAAATTTTAAGTAGATCGGCGATGTTTAAATTTTGCTCTATTGTTTTAAAAGGACGTCACTTTCCCCGATACAATATCGACAAACACCGTAGTGAATAGCACCCCTAACCTTCCCAGAAAATTCTTGAAACTTTCCTTCAAGTGTGGGGCAAGGAAGGTTGCCTCTTCGTTCATAACCTTCCCCCACTGCCTATGTAAATTTCAAGAAAACTTAAGAATTGTTGTTTTAGAGGAGGACCTCCTACCCGACTAAATATCGAAAAGTGATGTAGCGTATCTTTTGTAAACGTCCCAGAAAATGTCAAGCAAATTATAAGCCTAAAAGGGCGGCCTCTTTTCCGTCCAAATATCATAAAATCAGGTATCAACTATTAATATCGTAACCTCTCCCCAGTCCTCTGTAAATTTCAAGTAACTCGGTAAAAGGTTAATTGTTTCTCTGTATGTACTTAAGAGAAGCGGATGTCTCCTTATGCCCTTTTATTTTTATTAAAAAATCGAGAACCTGATATAAATTTCATAACCCATTTTTTCCGTAAAATTTCAGTCGGGGGAGTTTAGTTTTGTTTGTACTTTCAAACAAAAAAATTCGGCAAAGGGGTGGTCCCCCTCCCCGACCAAATATCGAAAAATAATGTAGCGGATTTTTGTATGTATATGAAATCATCGGGTACCCAATATTAATTCCATAACCTCACCACATGTTCTCTGTAAATCTCAGATAATTTAGAGAATTTTAGTTTTTTCACTGTACTTAAAAAAAAGTCGAACAAAGGGGAGGTGCCCCTCCGCCACCAAATATTGAAATAAAAAGTAGCGGATCTTTGTCTAGATGCCAACCCCAATCTTCAATGAAAATTTCAAACAAATCGGTCAACTTTGGTCCCATTTTCAAAAAGTCCGACGAAGGGGAGGTCCCCCTTCGCGACCAGGTGTCAAAAAATGGGGTACCCTATTTTCACCACATGAACGCCCCCTACGATCTCTGAAAGTTTCAAGTAAATCGGTTCAGCCGTTTCGGAGCCAACTCGGAACATACAAACAAACAAACAAACAAATAAACAAACATAGATTGAATTTTATATATATATAGATTGGTACAATTTTTCATATAGCCCCCATATAAATCGGCCCTCCGATTTGAGGTCTCCATTCTAGAACTATAATTAGATGTGCTGAACATTGTGTGTATCCGTCCCTGTTTTTGGCATAGCCCCCATAAGACCGATCTCCCCCTATTTAACTCCTTGGGTTTTTAGAAACCATAATTTTTTTCCGATTTGCCTGAAATTGTAAATATACTGGTGTTTTAGACCCACAAAAACGTGTATCGGATTTACAGACCAATTCTATAGTGAAGAATAGGCCAACTGATCATGAATCTTGCTGGAAACTGGATTTAAAATTTCCAGATTTTACTTCTCTTACTCATTTAATAATGACAATAGCATAAGTCTACAGATTTAAGACTTCAAATAAAATAATCTGATCTAGTCTTCATAGGTAAAATCTTTAAATTTATCTTCGGGAAGGGTACTGGTTGAACTGATCTGCTTGGGAGAATATTTGTCGTCAAACCTTTCTGAAGTTCTTAAAGCAATCTATAATATTTGGTTCATGATGGTGGGTATTTAAGATTTTTCTTATAAGAACCTTCCCAAACATATTTACTTCATTCTCAATCTAGTTATTCACAGAGAAAAACAATCTTTGCCATGCCATGATCTTTGCCAAATTAATTCAGTTGTACATTGTCTTATTTACATATCGATAGCCACATCTTAACATTTACTGAAAAAAAAAACAAAATTAATAGATTGTCATATATCATGACTTAACATGACGTTTGCTCTTCCTGATTTCTTGAAACTAAATCCAACAAACTTCGAATTTCATTTGAAAGATATTTAAAAAAACAAACTAATGCAACTTTTGCATATGCATCAGCACCCCCCATTCAACATTTACAAGAGATTTAAACAAATTCCTGAACTAAACAACAAATTGAAGAAATGTGTTGGCGGTGAACAAAATTAAAAGTTTTAACAAAGATTTTCTCAAAGAACAAAAAAAAAAACGAAACGAGCAAGAGAAAATGTTTACTTGATGTTTCCTTGAGGTTATAAAACAAATATGTTGCCACCGACACTGTTTCCTCCTGTGTCTCGGCATTAACCACAAACAGTCAACCAGGAATCAGGAAAGGACGTTCTTGATGATTCAAAACGACGATGATGATACGTACTAAGGATACTGATGATGGAATAATAAGTTACCCAAATTATTCCTCTTCTTCCTTCTCATGGCTCAATCTGCTTAACCATCCAGCGAAGGTGTAGAAAGAAATACAAATTTTAAGAGTATGTGGAATGAGAATGTTGCTGTGGTGCCGCCGACAAAAAAAGTAAAACTAACTTATCATGTTGAAAAGTAGGAATCTTCAGGAACCACAAGAAAAAAAAACACTCTCCATAAACTGAAATTATGAAGTAAAATTTATATTGCCTTCCTTCATTGAGCTTTCTTTACCCCTCGCGTAGCTGTGTAATTAGAGTTCAGTACTGACACGTCTGCTTAGCCAAAGGAAGGAGGGCTACTCCTCACTTTTTCGAATGGGTAAATAACTTTATTATTATATACTTCTTTTGCAATTGTAACAGACAGTAGGATCGACTTGGTATGCTAGATACAGTGACTACCAAAAATAAGGAAACATGAAGTTGATACCTTCACTAAGAGCCGACCTCTTAGAATTTGCAGAAGCTATGTCCGGGAATTATGAGAGGTGAAACAAAAGTGCATATTGTATTAACCACTTGCATTCAAACAATTGAAAGCGATTTTAAATCGAATCTAAAGATGATTTGAATAGAACCTACTAGGAAGTCACGGTTTGCAATTTCTTCGTTGATGCCCATCAAAAATGAATCTAAATTCTTCCTAAGTCATTAATTTTAAAGTACATCCAAAAATGCTCTTCATGAAATGCTTCACTTCACAGGAAGTTCATTTGAGGTGATATGTATAGAAATCCTTTGTTTTGCGCAGTTCTCACAATAAATTTAATATTTCTGAATTTTTCTGGGTATGAAACACATTTGATAAATAAAATTTCCAAATATAAAAATTTCCAAAATAATATTTGAAAAGTGTATCGATCATTTCCAAACGTGAATTTTGCGATAAACTATAAACGAAGAAGTCCAGAAAGACTTTTTTAATTTTATCCTAATTTTTTTATGAAATCGGAAATTCTGAAATAGCATTACATCAGAAAAACTGATCCAAAATGAATGTCCATGTAAAATTCATGGCTTCTGATACAATATTTCTCCACTTCAAATAGATACCTTAACATGAAAGAAAATGTTGTTCGAATAAGGTAAACTTGACTCCAATAATTTTCATAAATTCTTTAAAGTTAATGAAGTCTTTAATTTTGTTGACTATTTACATTTTCAATACAAAGCAAAAAACGTTCAAAATTAGGAGATTTTTATCAAGACTTCATTTTAAAACGATTTTTACTTGAATTCAATCATGAATTTGAACATTTAAGTTGTCGTTACCACGTTTTTAAAGGAATTTGATAGCACATGAAGAAAAAAGCCTACAAAAACGAATACATTAAAATTTGTTTGCTAGAATCAAGTATGCAAAACTCACAGTTAAAAGAGAATTGTGTATTAAAATTATCCTTACTTTAATTCTCAGCTTCTTGGGCTCGGAGTCAATTCCAAAACCATTAGTGTAAAAACACAATCTTTGGAATCGGGCATGTTTTTTTCACTGTACTAAATGGAATTATATGGATTGTGATAACAGTTGCCGAAGGCAAGATGTCTTAAAACCTTTTAGCCACCGTGGTGCAATGGTTAGCATGCCCGCTTTGCATACACAGGGTCGTGGGTTCGAACCCAGTTTCGACCAAACATCGAAAAGTTTTTCAGCGGTGGATTATCCCACCTCAGTAATGCTGGTGACATTTCTGAGTGTCTCAAAGCTTCTCTAAGTGATTTCACTGCAATATTGAACGCCATTCGCGCTCGGCTATAAACAGAAGGTCCCTTGTCATTGAGCTAAACATAAAATCGGGCAGCATTCAGTGATAAGAGTTCAGCACTGTGGTATCACAATGGACTGAATAGCCTAATGGACTGTCTTCTAAATTGTAAGTCAGTCATCCGATCCGGTTTAACACCCGGATCGGATGAAATTTACTCTTAAAGGAGCCTGGGGGGATAAAATCTAAGGATCAGTTTAAAGGCACTGAAAAAATGTATAAGCACTGGAAGAAGAGATATCTTGTCCTTAGCATACAATACGCATTTTTGTGATATATATAAACATCTCAAACTTAGACACCCTGAAAACCGTACACGTCCCAAAAATTGACAGTTTTCTGGGTACGTTTGCTATATTATCACATTCAAACTAACCTCTTATAACTGGGCACCTCCCGAAAGTGGACAAAATTTAGGCGATGGTGAGTGTTCACCTCTCACAGGTTTCACTGTAAAAGTTTTTTGTATACCCTTCACCATAGGATGGGGGGGTGGTGGGTATCGAAATATTGCTCTAAGACCCCATATATATTCTGTGAAGTGGTGAAATTCTGAGTCGATCTAAGGATGTCCGCCCGTCCGTCCGTCATCCCCAGATTTGGTTTGCGGAGCCTCAAAGAGAAGCAAATTTCATCCGATCCGACTGAAAACGATCCCGAGATTTGGCTTGCGGAGCCTCTTCGAGAAGCAAATTTCATCCCATTCGTGGTGTTAATATAAAGCCTCCAACTCCCCAGCAAAAATTGGTCGAAATCGGTCCATAATTATATATAGCCCCTATATAAACCGATCCCCAGATTTGAACTTCGGAGCCCCTTGGAGGAGAAAAATTCATCCGATCCGGTTGAAATTTAGTACGTAGTGTAAGTATATGGTCTCTAACAACCATGCAAAAATTTAATTTAATTATATTATTATAGCCCCATATAAACCGATCCCCAGATTTGACCTTCGAACACGGTTGCCACTCGATCCAAAAATAATCTGCAAAAAATTTGGAGTAAATTCTACCAAAAAACTACCGAACAAAAAATTTCTACAGAAAATTTTTCAAAATTTTATTTCTATAGAAAATTTTGCCAAAATTTTATTTCTATAGAAAATTTTGCCAAAATTTTTGCAAAATGTCATTTCTATAGAAAATTTTGGTAAAATTTTATTTCTATAGAAAAAAGAATTCTACCAATCTACCAAACGTTAAAAAATATACCATTTGTGGTAGAATTGTATCAAGTGTGGTAACCGTGCATCCGAAACCTCTTAGAGGAGCAAAATTCATCCGATTCGGTTGAAATTTGGTACATTGTGCTAGTATGGACCATGCCAAAATTGGTCCATATCGGTCTATAGTTACATATAGCCCCCAGATAAATCGACCCCTAATCACACAAAAATTTGTTTATATCGGTTCATAAGTAAATTCATAAATTCATAAGTAAAAATATGGGGGCTTATTTTAATTCTGGCTCTTTAATTACCGCGCAAATGTTCATATCGGTTCGTAATTATTTGTAGACTTTTCCTATATACCGGTCAAGGACTTAAGTATATACGTATTTAATCGGCCTTGTTTTGTCTAATATATATCCCGCATGGACTAACATACAATTTAGAAGACGATGTTAAGAAGGGTTAAGATATCTCGGTAAGTGTTACCAAAACCCAAGTTATTCGATTGTGGATGACAGTCTTTAATAGAAGTTTCTACGCAATCCATGGTGGAGGGTACATAAGATTCGGCATGGCCAAACTTACGGCCGAATATACTTGTTTTCTATTCCAAAAGTCGATAAACTTCTCTATGAAGACGTTTTGTGTTTACAATTAAGAGATGCAATTTAAAAATGGGTATCTTAATATGAAAATATTTTTTTTTTGACTAAGGTCAACGTGGCTTTAATAATTCTAAAAAAGTCTTCAAAATGAATGAAACCGCCTTTAAATTTGGTGACTTTTTATTTATACAAACAGTAGATGTTTTCCAAAACGTTTCTTTAAAAACGTTTTTTACTTGAAACACAGCATAAATTCTACTTGAGGTCTTGTTGTAATTTGGAAATTTGAAGTGTCATGAAGAATTCAAATTTAAAAGAGATTTGTGATTTAATATTGATGCAAGTTTCCGCTTCTTTGACCCGGATTCAACAACAAAATCTTTGGAACAGGGTACGTTTTGTTTAGTGTGGCATCTAATGGGCCAATTTTTGAACGTTTGTATAAAGGCACATACTAATTTATATTAAATAATAATAATTCAAATTAAATCTGGGAGCCAGCTTATATGGAGGCTATATATAAAAGTAGTCCAGTATGTTCCCATTGTATAGATGGACGGATGGGCATCACTAAATTGACTCAGACTTTCACAATTTTCTCTAGATTTAAAATTTCAAACAAAACCGGATGAAATTTACGACTTCCATGCTCTCAAGAAATCGAGATATTGGTCTATCGGATATGTCAACACATGGACCGATATGTACCATATTTACGAACCTTGAATACCTAAGAATTCAAGCAATTCGGATAAAAATTGTGATCCCTTGCTCTCAAGTAATCAAATCGGGAGATTTACAGTTACTTAAAAGATTCATATCGCAAAAAAAAAAATTAAATCGTGAATATTATTTTTTACCGTGTTATTATTTTTCACAATCTTCGATGTAGATTAACTCAACAACAGCATATCGATGAACATAATACAATTTGGAGCTCCGTTAGGGGCCAGTGTTTATCGATCGTATGGTGGTAGGTATTCAACCGTTGTTGCAGTTCACTCCAAGACAAATTTCGTGAAAGTCGTCCAAAGTCAGTCGAAAATCGTACGACTACTTTTAATCCGGTATGTGGAAAATAGAATGAGAACCCAGCGGGAAATGGAAGCGACGTGGAATCGATGATGGAAGTGCTGTCCGGGTAGCTATAAGGCATGGGCGCTGCATTACGTGTTCATTTCAAAATAACATTGGATTGGATTGGAGACCAAGGCCTTGCCTCTCGCTTCTATTCGTATGCCTTCTAGAGGTGGTGTCGTCGATGCCATGTTATCAGGCCTTCATACTAAGTACAAAAATCATGCCTTCCAAAGAAGGCCCTCAAACAGGCCTGGCCAGGAAGGCGTAAAAGAAAGCGTGTAAAAATAAATATTTTGAAGGCAAGGTTGTCTATGAACTGAACATTTGCCCTCATACATTTTACGTTAGAATTTAATTTGACTTACTTTTCCTATACAGTTTATCTTCTTTTTTTGATTTTAATATTTACCTCAAGTGTATTTTTATTTTTCTGCTCCGTCGGGATTTGAACCGGGGTCCTCGTTATTGGTAGTCCTACACTCATCCACTGGCCTACGACACATTTATGTGATGTGGGCGCCAAAAGGTGAACTTAAGCTACACGTGAGGTCATTCCGCGTTCCCTTCTGTTGGAAGTGAACGTATAATGGGTATCGGATCTTTTATATGTTACAGAGAATGACTTCTAGAAGGAGTAACTAGACATAAGCAAATTAATAGCTTGGCAGCCAACAAATAATGAGTATGGGATCATTGGTGGGTTCGAACAGATTCTACTATAGGCAAAGTTATAGATTTTTGTTATTATTAATTTAATTATTAATTATTTAGAAAGATTTATGTTTATTTATTTAACCGCACTATAAAAATAAGTAAATACGACCGGAATGTCAGGCAGGCCGAGTCTTATGGACCATCCACCATGTATTACGAAGAAAGTTCTACTAAAGACAAGGTATCTTAAAACCTCTTAACATTGCCTTAATGCACATGGAGGTAGATTAAATACCTATATAAGCTAAATCAGTTCTTGATCGGTTAACATAAAAATTTACAATTTCGATTGGATCGTATGAAATATGCCCCTGCAGAAGCGCAGGAAACCAAATATGGAAATTGCTTAGGCAGATAGCCTCTACTTGCTAGTGCCCGTATAAATAAGTTTATTGTAATTTGTAATTATAATGAATTAAATAATAAATAAATAATGTAAATTGCTTTTTATGGAGGCTATATATATCTTTGGAACGATATGGGCCACTTTTGCATCGTTGTTAGAGGCCAGTTACTAACACCACGTACCACATTTCAACTGGATCGAATGAATTTTTCATCTCCAGAAAGCGCAGGAAATAAAATCGGGGGATCGGTTAGGACTAATTTTTGCCTGGTTGTTACAGGCCACGGATGTGATAAAATTGTCTCCTCCAAGAGGATCGTGGGCTACACCTAAATATGGTCCGATATAGCTAATTTGCAATACCATCCGACCTACATAAATAGTAGCTACTTGTACAAAGTATCCTGTCGCACAGTGGGGTATTTGACCCCCAAACTGGTATTAATTCAAGGGAACAACCGATTTACATGAAATTTGGCAAAACGTTTGCTCTTGTTAATAGTAGTATCTCTGTCAATTTTCAAAGAGATCGTGTCAGGTATATATATATAGCGCCCGTATATTTAATCGTCCGATTTGAGTTTATATCCCATATTACTCAGCCAATTTTTTGAAATTTTGAACAAACTTTTTTTTGAGTGGCAAACACTTTTACTATATTCAGTTCAAACGTGATCGGAGTTATATATACCTACCCATATGTACAGGGTGGCTGATATGTAATGCAACAAGTGCTATTCTTTTTATTTTTTTTTTTAAATTTTATTTTTCAAAAACAAGGGAGAACAAACTATAGTGACCATGTAGAGATAAAACTGCACATATACAAACAAACAATAATTGAAAAAAGTTCATAATCTTAAACTAAAATCTATTTTATTTAAATTTAGTACACGAATCTTTGAAATGATCGTGCCTATATCAAAGTTATAGGACCTTAAAGTAAGGCCGATTTCACTTAATATAAAGAAGAAAAAAAATTATTTAAGTGAATAATCTTTTAATTAACTGTGATATTGAACCCTTGTATTAAAGATAAAAAAACTTCAAAATAGGCTAATACTTATTTGGAGAATTTTGCATTTTTGATTAAACATTTATTTGAAAATCCGAAAACATTTGTTGCATTAAAATGTATTTTTTATTCGAAATTTATTTGTAGCTGTATACCTGTGTTGATATATCGCAAAAAGTGAACGAAAATTCAATAAATGAGACCTGTATCCTAGCTTTAAATTCACAGAGCCTAGATCTAGAGCTAGTTAACTTCCAAAAAGTGACTTTATATTAAAAAAAAAAAAAAAAAAACAATATTTCAGATTCAATAACGAAATCCTTAAGGAAAGTTCAAAAGATTTGAAGTCAAATAAATTATTCTGTGTGTATGTTCTCACAACAACATTACAAAACTGTAATATAACAACAACAAATAATATATGTTAGAAGACAAATAGAAAAATATCACGATCAAAACAAACGTATAAAGTAAAACCAATGGAAAATATGTGGGTAAATTGATCTACAACTAACTTAATCCCAAAAATAAGTAAATTTTAAGACATCGTCAGAAATGCTGTTTCGAATACAAAACTTCACTTTTCTGATTTGTTTGTTCCTATGGTGGAGGGTAAAAAAATTTATTCTATTTTAAATACATTGGAAGGCGGGGAGCGATACTAATTTCCAAATTTCTGGCAAATGGATGAGAATAGCGCATTAAATGCTCTAGAACTAAAATCAACAACTATATCTAAATATAAATCATCTTGGGAAATAACAGCAAATTCTAATTTTGAGGCAAATCGGATTAAAACCGTGTCCTGTTAAAAATGTTGATACAAATGTTTGTTTGATGATTATATAAAAAAACTGAATTTTCATTCTTATAACAACAATGTAGGTCCTTCTTTTTCCAATTCCCAAAGAAGGCACAGAATAATGTTTGCGGGCATTTTTTAGAAAGGAAGTGCAAGGCATTTTAGCATGCATGATAGGAGAAGGCATATGGGAAGGTGTTAAGGATCCCAAAATCATGGGTTAAGAAGGCATGATTTTTGCGGTACTTCGCAATTTTCCCGCTGGGAAGTCAACGATTTTCGATACCTTAAGAAGCGGTTGATGCGTTCAGAATACATGTTTTGGAGATACCTCAGTTAGAGTGGTAAAATGGGTTCAATCGCTTGCAACCGTGAATAGATCTTATCGGTGAATATTTTGAGAAACAATAAAGAGATTTTCGATTATTAATAATAATATTTGTTTTGGTTCTCTAAATCCCGAAATCGTCTGGAGAAGCCTAAACCAACAATTGGTTCGATATTGCCCATTTACAATACCATCCGATCTATATCAATAAAATCTACTAGTGTTAAATTTCTAGCCGATAGCTCGTTTCGTTAGGAATATAGAATGATTTCAATAGATAGAATTTCCAATGATACTATTTTGCTCTTCGAATAAGATCGGGTCATCCATGTTTCTTCCTTGTGTAGGGTATAGTAGAACCAGCGTTGCCACAATAAATTTTTATTTTGGACCAACATTTTTCCGAAATTGGACCAAAATTCGTACAAGCGGACCATTTTCCAAATTAAATTAATATCATTTAATGGTTAAATTTTTCCAAAATTTTACTTCGATAGAAAATTTTACAAAATTTTTATTTCTGTTTATTTCTACAAAGGATTTTATCAAAATTTTATTTCTATAGCAAATTTTGTCAAAATTTTATTTTTATAGAAAATTTTATCAAAATTCTATTTCTATAGAAAATTTTGTCAAAATTTTATTTCTGTAGATATTTTTTTCAAAGTTTGTAAATTTACTCGTTTGCGAATAAGTTCATTGTTTTTTTGAAAAAATTTCCCTGAAGACGAACATCGGAGATGTTACGAAATATTGGATAATTTTTAATAAAAATACAACTCAAAACAAATAAGGAAAGTCTAAAGTCGGGCGGGACCGACTGTATTATACCCTGCACCACTTTGTAGATCTAAATTTTCGATACCATATCACATCCGTCAAATGTGTTTGGGGCTATATATAAAGGTTTGTCCCAAATACATACATTTAAATATCACTCGATCTGGACAGAATTTTATAGACTTCTACAAAATCTGTACACTCACAATTTAAGTCGGCTAATGCCACCCTAGTGCACAATGTTAGTAAAAAACAAGTAAGGAAAGTCTAAAGTCGGGCGGGGCCGACTATATTATACCCTGCACCACTTTGTAGATCTAAATTTTCGATACCATATCACATCCGTCAAATGTGTTGGGGGCTATATATAAAGGTTTGTCCCAAATACATACATTTAAATATCACTCGATCTGGACCGAATTAGATAGACTTCTGCAAAATCTATAGACTCAAAATTTAAGTCGGCTAATGCACTAGGGTGGAACACACTGTTAGTAAAAACAAGTATATACAGCACTAAGTTCGGCCGGGCCGATCTTAAATACCCACCACCACGAACTAAATATTAGGGTTTCCTTTGAAATTTCAGGAGGGCTTGAGGACTTGAGGATATTCCCGAAGATAAATTGAAAGGTTTCACCTATGAGGACTATATCAGATTCTGGATTTATAAGAACCATTTTTGTTTGAGTTTTAGAGGAATCATTAACATCTCTTGTAAGTGTGCAAGAAAATTATAAAATAAAGTCTTGATTTGAAATCTTAAATCTGTAGAAGTAAAATCTGGAAATTTTACATTGAGTTTCAAGCAATTTTCATGATCAGTGCGCCTTCTACACCCTCAAGAAGTGAAGTCGGTCTATATGGAGGCATTATCAAATGGATCGATAAAAACTTAATCCGATACACGTTTTTGTGAGCCTAAAATAACAGAATATTTACAATTTCAGGCAAATCAGATAAAAACTACGGTTTCTAGAAACCCAAGGAGTTAAATCGAGAGATCGTTCTTATGGGGGTTATACTAAAATATGGACCGATACTCACCATTTTCGGCACACCTCTTTATGACCAGAAAATACCTCTAGATTTCCAATTTCAAGCAAATAGGATAAAAACTTCGGATTCTAGAAGCCCAAGAAGTAAAATCGGGAAATCGGTCTATATGGGGGCTATACCAAAATATGGACCGATACTCACAATTTTCGACACACCTCTTTATGGTCCAAAAATACCTTTAGATTTCCAATTTCAGACAAATTGGATAAAAACTACGGTTTCTATAAGCCCAAGACCCCATATCGGGAGGTCGTTTTATATGGGGACCATACCAAAACATGGACCGATACTCACAATTTTTGGCACACGTATTTGTGGTCCTATAATACCTCTAGATTTCCAATTTCAGGTAAATTGAATAAAAACTGCGGTTTCTATAAGCCCAAGAAGTAAAATCGGGAGATCGGTCTATATGGGGGCTATACCAAAACATGGACCGATAATCACCATTTTTGGCACACCTCTTTATGGTCATAAAATACCTCTAGGTTTCAAATTTCAGGCAAATTGGATAAAAACTACGATTTCTATAAGCCCAAGACCCCAAATCGGGAGGTCGGTTTATATGGGGACTATATCAAAACCTGAACCGATATAGCCCATCTTCGAACTTGACCTGCCTGCAGACAAAAGACCAGTTTGTGCAAAATTTCAGTACGATTACTTCATTATTGAAGACTGTAGCGTGATTACAACAGACAGACAGACAGACAGACGGACAGACGGACATCGTTATATCGTCTTAGAATTTCTCCCTGATCAAGAATATATATACATTATATAGTCGGAAATCGATATTTCGATGTGTTACAAACGGAATGACAAACTTATTATACCCCCGTCACCATTCTATGGTGGTGGGTATAAAAATATGGGATACATTTAAATCTGAAGCATTTTAAGGAAACTTTGCAAAAGTTTATTTATGATTTATCGCTCGATATATATGTATTAGAAGTTTAGGAAATTTAGAGTCTTTTTTACAACTTTTCGACTAAGCAGTGACGATTTTACAAGGAAATTGTTGGTATTTTGACCATTTTTGTCGAAATCAGAAAAACATTTATATGGGAGCTATATCTAAATCTGAACCGATTTCAACCACATTTGACATGCATAGCTACAATGCTAATTCTACTCCCTGTGCAAAATTTCAACTAAATCGGAGTTAAAAATTGGCCTCTGTGGTCATATGAGTGTAAATCGGGCGAAAGCTATATATGGGAGATATATCCAAATCTGAACCGATTTCACCCAAATTTGGCACGCATAGTTACAATGCTAATTCTACTCCCTGTGCAAATTTTCAACTAAATGGCAGTTAAAAATTGGCCTCTGTGGTCATATGAGTGTAAATCGGGCGAAAGCTATATATGGGAGATATATCCAAATCTGAACCGATTTCAACCAAATTTGGCACGCATAGTAACAATGCTAATTCTACTCCCTGTGCAAAATTTCAACTCAATCGGAGTTAAAAATTGGCCTCTGTGGGCAAATGAGTGTAAATCGGGCGAAAGCTATATATGGGAGCTATATCTAAATCTGAACCGATTTGGCTGATAGTTTGCAAGTTTTTCGAGACCCATAAAATATTCGGATGTACGGAATTTGAGGAAGATCGGTTGATATACACGCCAATTATGACCAGATCGGTGAAAAATATATATGGCAGCTATATCTAAATCTGAACCGATTTTTTCCAAAATCAATAGGGATCGTCTTTGAGCCGAAACAGGACCCTATACCAAATTTTAGGACAATCGGTCTAAAACTGCGAGCTGTACTTTGCACACAAAAATACATCAACAGACAGACAGACGGACAGACAGACAGACGGACATCGGTAAATCGACTCAGAATTTAATTCTAAGCCGATCCGTATACTAAAAGGTTGGTCTATGATTACTCCTTCTTGGCGTTACATACAAATGCACAAACTTATTATACCCTGTACCACAGTAGTGGTGAAGGGTATAAAAATATGGGAAACATTTAAATCTGAAGCAATTTTAAGGAAACTTCGCAAAAGTTTATTTATGATTTATTGCTCGATATATATGTATTAGAAGTTTAGGAAAATTTTTACAACTTTTCGACTAAGCAGTGGCGATTTAACGGGTAAAATGTTGGTATTTTGACCGTTGGTATTTCCGTCCGTCCGTCTGTCTGTGAACACATTTTTGTGATCAAAGTCTAGGTCGCAATTTAAGTCCAATCGCCTTCAAATTTGGCACATGTTCCTAATTTGGGTCAGAATAGAACCCTATTGATTTTGGAAGAAATCGGTTCAGATTTAGATATACCTCCCATATATATCTTTCGCCCGATATGCACTAATATGGACCCAGCAGACAGAGTTTTATACCGATTTGCTTGAAATTTTGTACAAAAATAACACTTAGTCGTATTGTCAAGTGTGCAAAATTTGATTGAAATCGGTTCAGATTTAGATATACCTCCCATATATATCTTTCGCCCTATATGGACTTATATGGCCCCAGAAGCCAGATTTTTGGCCGAATTTGGTTGAAATTTTGCACTAGGAGTATAATTAGTAGTATAGTCAAGTGTGCAAAATTTGATTGAAATCGGTTCAGATTTAGATACAGCTCCCATATATATCTTTCGCCCGACATGGACTAATATGGTCCTAAAAGCCAGAGTTTTGGCCCAATTTGGTTGAAATTTTGCACAGGGAGTAGATTTAGCATTGTAGCTATGCGTGCCAAAGTTGGTTGAAATCGATTCAGATTTAGATATTGCTCCCATATATATCTTTCGCCCGATATGCACTTATATGGACCCAGAAGCCAGAGTTTTATCCCGATTAGCTTGAAATTTTGCACAAGGAGTACAATTGGTAGTATAGTCATGTGTGCCAAATTTTATTGAAATCGGTTCAGATTTAGATATAACTTCCATATATATTTTTCGCCCGATATGGACTTATATGGCCCCAGAAGCCAGATTTTTGCCCAATTTGGTTGAAATTTTGCACTAGGAGTACAATTCGTAATATAGTCATGTGTGCCAAATTTGATTGAAATCGGTTCAGATTTAGATATAGCTCCCAAATATATGTTTTTCTGATTTCGACAAAAATGGTCAAAATACCAACATTTTCCTTATTAAATCGCCACTGCTTAGTCGAAAAGTTGTAAAAATGACTTTAATTTTCCTAAACTTCTAATACATATATATCGAGCGATAAATCATAAATAAACTTTTTCCTTAAAATTGCTTCAGATTTAAATGTTTCCCATATTTTTTACTAAAATTGTGTTCCACCCTAGTGCATTAGCCAACTTAAATTATGAGTCTATAGAAAACTTTGGAAAAATTTTACTTCTATAGAAAATGTTGTCAAAATTTTATTTCTATAAAAAATTTTGTCAAAATTTTATTTCTATAGAAAATTTTGTTCAAATTTTATTTCTATAGAAAATGTTGCCAAATTGTATTTCTATAGAAAATTTTCTCAAAATTGTACTTCTGTAGAAATTTTTTAAAAATTTTCTTCCTGTACAAAATTTTTAAATAATTTTGTATCTATACAAAAATTTTTTAAAGTTTTTTTTTTCTGTACAAAATTTTGCCCAAATTTTATTTCTATAGATTTTTTTTTTTGTAATTTTGTTTCCATAGAAATTTTATCCAAATTTTATTTCTACAGAAAATTTTGTCAACATTTTTTTTCTACAGAAAATTTTGTCAAAATTTTTTTTCTATAGAAAATTTTTAAAAAATTACTGATTTCACGAAAATGGACCAAAATCAACCAAATTCCATTTGGTCCGACCGTCGGTCCAAATTTAAAAATTAATAATTTTTTGGGCCAATTTTGGTCCGATCGGACCAAACTGGTAACCCTGAGTAGAACCCCTGGAACATGTTTTTGACTCAACGCTTGACTTTTTGGACAAATCGCTTTCATTATCTTCTTGAAACCACTGTCATTCATCTAGAACCATGCTACGTCTATGTATATGTACGAATGCCACAGTTACAGCAATAATAATAAGTGTAATGAGTTGTTGTTGTTGTTGGTATAATAAACATGTACACAATAAATGAACACACATAGGCATAGATGTCATTACCCCATGAAACACACACACACACATACATACTTACGTATGTAAGTAACCACTTAAATTCATGTAACAATATGTTGAGAAATTTTCAAAACCACTTTCAATTACAAAACAGTAAAAATATAACAAGAAAAATACAAAACACCGAAAAAAGGAACAGAACACTTTAGCGGAAACGGAAGACAACACTTCAAATTATATGGCTGTGTATTAGTGTGTGTGTGTGTACTTTGAGAAAGCTAGAGTGCCTGTGAATGAGTGAATGTATAGGAATTTTTATATTTTCTATGACTCAGTGTGTGTGTGTGTGTTTGTGTGTGAATATGAAAAACAACAACCGGAAAGAAGTTGTAATGTCTCATATGGCATATGAACAAAAATATTCCCAAGCATGTTCATTTCAATGTTGCTTCAACTTCTTCGCCTTGTCCTACCTCTCCTCTTCTACATTCGGAAAAGACAATTTGATGTTTCCACTTTTTTCTCTCATCTCATCTCACATCAACTTTATGTTGATATCTTTGAGCTACCGGAATACCACATAGTCTTGTCTTGTCTTCTCTCTAAATAGCTAGCTCCGTTATAGTTATCGTTTTTCTTGGTGGAATTACAAAATGTCTCCGGCCGTGTAATTGAGAACACTTGTGACACCATGCCAAACCACAAATGAAGACAACAGTTTTTACATTTTCTTGTTGTTTTGCGGTTGATTTGTTGTTGCCGTTCTTTGTATTTCACTGTCTGCATGTCCTTCATGTTGTTCATTTTAATGGTAATAATGAGAAATCATGTTCATGACTCAAAAAAAAAAAAGCGCACACAAAACGAAGGATAATATATTTCGGTAATTTGTCATATTTTATGATCCACAATGTTGATGAAATGTGATTAAGTAAGAACATTTATGAACTATACGACTATTAAAATTTACAATGTAAATTAAAATATAAAATTAAGTACACATTTCTTCTTGTGCTATATGGACATTTATCATAGGTTGCATGTGAAGATCTTTTCTCATTTCAATAAGTACCGTTCATATGCATTCCAATAATGTGAAGATTCCTTCTTACCGCCAGGTCTGAATGGCTTGGCACACAGTATTTTCCACAACAAGAAGAGGAAGATTAAATAACTGAAATATTAAATAAAATTTCAGCGCTAAGCTATGAGGCTTAAACAAAATTAGAAAAAGTGAAAAGTTTTAATTGAATTTAGGATTGAACTAATGAGCTGAATTGTTATACGATGGGCTGTATATTTGTAATTCCGTTTGTAACACATCGAAATACTGTTCTAAAAACCCATAAAGTACCCAGCAAAAAAATTTGAAAGTTGTTCCATAAACATTTCTTTTAAAGCCCATCCCAGAATCCCCCATCGAGTGTTTCCTACTTCCGATGCAGTCCTTTTGGACAAGTCCACAAACATTTCTTCTAAAGCGCATCTTGGGATCCCCCAATGATTTTTTTCTACTTCCGATGCAGTCCTTGTGGACAAGTATTAGAAAGAACGCAATCAGGCTATTATAAGTGCAAATTTTGGACAATTAAATTTTACAAAATAATAGAAAACTTATAAAAAAACAGTAAGGAAAGTCTAAAGTCGGGCGGGGCCGACTATATTATACCCTGCACCAGTTTGTAGATCTAAATTTTCGATACCATATCACATCCGTCAAATGTGTTGGGGGCTATATATAAAGGTTTGTCCCAAATACATACATTTAAATATCACTCGATCTGGAAGAATTTGATAGACTTCTACAAAATCTATAGACTCAAAATTTAAGTCGGCTAATGCACTAGGGTGGAACACAATGTTAGTAAAAAAATATGGGAAACCTTTAAATCTGAAGCAATTTTAAGGAAACTTCGAAAAAGTTTATTTATGATTTATCGCTCGATATATATGTATTAGAAGTTTAGGAAAATTAGAGTCATTTTTACAACTTTTCGACTAAGCAGTGGCGATTTTACAAGGAAAATGTTGGTATTTTGACCATTTTTGTCGAAATCAGAAAAACATATATATGGGAGCTATATCTAAATCTGAACCGATTTCAACCAAATTTGGCACGCGTAGCTACAATGCTAATTCTACTGCCTATGCAAAATTTCAACTAAATCGGAGCAAAAAATTGGCCTCTGTGGGCAAATGAGTGTAAATCGGGCGAAAGCTATATATGGGAACTATATCTAAATCTGAACCGATTTTGCTGATATTTTGCAAGTTTTTCGAGACTCATAAAATATTCGGATGTACGGAATTTGTGGAAGATCGGTTGATATACACGCCAATTATGACCAGATCGGTGAAAAATATATATGGCAGCTATATCTAAATCTGAACCGATTTTTTCCAAAATCAATAGGGATCGTCTTTGAGCCGAAACAGGACCCTATACCAAATTTTAGGACAATCGGACTAAAACTGCGAGCTGTACTTTGCACACAAAACTACATCAACAGACAGACGGACATCGCTAAATCGACTCAGAATTTAATTCCAAGCCGATCCGTATACTAAAAGGTTGGTCTATGATTACTCCTTCTTGGCGTTACATACAAATGCACAAACTTATTATAGCATGTACCACAGTAGTGGTGAAGGGTATAAAAATAGAAAACTAATTAAAAAGTAAAAAAAATAATAATAACAAAAATAAATTTTATCCCCGCTGGATAATTACAAGAATTTTTATTTTTTTTTTTTTGATTTTTAATGGAAAAATATATTTATACGAAAATATATGCCGAAAATAAAAATAAAAACGATGCATAGCATGAAAAAATATTATATATATATATATATATATATATATATATATATATATATATATATATATATATATATATATATATATATATATATATATATATATATATATATATATATAAGTAACGTACATTACATTGTAGGTATTGCCATATGAAAGATTTATTGAGAGTTATAGTAAGAACATATGATTTTGTTTAGAATAGTGTGTAAGATTGAATGAGTATTTTAGATTATCAATGAACGTCATGAATGAATGACATGAATGAATACACGCAGAGAAGAAACATGATTGCCACAATCATATTCGAAGAGCAAAATAATATGATAGCAGCTATTTTTGCGGCGACCATGTAACATTTTAACCTGCAACCATGTTGGCTCAGTGAACATGGTTCTAAGAAAAATACAATTGTCCTCATCTAAAATGTTATTATATTGATAAAAAGAATTTTGTTTCCATTAAAAGACAATGGTCACGATCTAAAATGTTATGTTATTCGTCAAAAATGTTTTTCTTCTAGTTAAAAGAACATGGTCACAACCTAAAATGTTTTGATTTTTATGAAAAAACTTTTTTCGTCGTCGAAAAAAGGACGCCACTTGAGAAAAGAAAACACAAAATCAATTTTATTTATTTGTTTTTATTTATTTATAAACTAATTCATTGTTTATTTGTATTTATAATGTTGTGCAAGCAAACTTCACATATTTTTACACACTCTAGTTTGGTTCAATTTCAACAATAAGAAATCATTCCATATTTACTTCGTGCCCATCAAATGTACAAACACAGACATCATATAACTGCAAATAAAAATAAATTATACCATATGTCAAAATGCAGAACAAAAACCAGGTACATTTGTTTCAATTACACTTTCCTTTTTTGTATTCACATAAAACCACGTGCCCTTTCTGAATAAATAAATTAACACAAAACACAATAATTCCGTATTCTCCGTCCATTCCAAGAAACAATCAACACACGACTGACGCGCAAAATGAAGATCGTGTGTACCTGCTCAATGTTTTTATAAAATTCTTGTCGCTGCAAAAAAATTAAAAAATTAAATGGTCACGAAAACAATGTACATGGTCTTTATGGCCATGTAATGCTTGTAGACATATCTATACGTAAACTATAAAAATACTTTTTTCTTTGCAAAAAAGTAAAAAAAATTGAATGGTCAGGTACATGATTTTCCTGACCATATAATGGTCTCAAATTCTATCATTTAAATAATAGAACATGTTTGCGGCATTTGAGAACCATTTAAATGCTTATTGCCAACATATATTTTTCTCCGCTCGAAAATTATTTTTACAAAGACAAAATACATGGTTTTCGCGACAATTAAATACTCTAAATAAGCATTAAATGGATGCGGCAACCATGTCCAAACATGTTTTTTCTGTGCGTGTATTAATGAATGAAATATGGTGAAACGTGACAACACGGCAAAAACATGATTTCTCCTAAACGTCCATTCATCACTCTCTCGCTTTTTGACATCGTAGAGTTAAGATCATTTTTTGTAAGAAGCTATTTGTAAGCAATTAAATAAAATAAAAACCTCTTATTATAAAAGTCAATTATAGTTATATTTTACTGGCGCAGTCGGTAGGATCCGCGAAAAGGATCCATAAACAAACCTAACGCTTAAAACTAAATTATTTTGGACCCAAAAGTTTTAATGAGCACCAATTTCGAAGACGAATTAAGTACTCTATTAAAAAACGTAAAACTAAACTGTACCACAATGGAGAAAGCTGAAAAACGAGAGTTTGTCCTTAGAAACCTCAAATTTATTGAACACTTTGATGGAGATCCAAATAAGTTGGCGTTCTTTATTCATAACGTCGATGCTCTGGCAAGCACAATCAATGATCTTACTTTGGAAGACAAAAAACTATTTTTTAACGCAATCCAAAGCACATTGACTGGATCAGCATTCGACCTAATAAGGAGAGAGTGTCCAGCAGACTGGAAATCATTAAAGCAGTTGCTAATAGAGGAATTTGGTGAGAGCAAACCAATAAGCTCATTGATTTTAGAAATGAACAATATTAAATTTAAAAATAATGTAAAATCATTTTGTGATGAACTAAACTATGAAATTTGTAGGATAAAGGACTGCATTAAATTGAGTGATGAACTAGATTTGTTGAAGAAAATTTATAATGATGAAATCGAAAAAACGTGCTTGAGGGTATTAAAAAGTGGACTACCTAATCACTTAACAGCGCTATTAAATGCCAATTTAGTTACTAATTTTAAAGACGCATTAAAACTGTTAAGAGAAAGTGATGATTATTCGAGCAATTTTAGGGGCAAAGTAAATAGAAATGTTAATTTTTCACATAACGCTCAATCAGTTATGCCCAATATGCGTCACTACCAAAATTACCCAAATTCACAAAATCCATATTTTTACCCACAACCACAATACCAAAATTTGTTATATCCTCCTCATAGGCAAAATCAACCACATTTTTTCAATCCTAATAGTCTCCAATATCAGCATAATATTCCACAAAACAATAAACCATTACCAAATGTAAATGTTCAACCATTTAAACAACAAGGCGATCACGACTCGAATCAATCACGTATTCGACGATACGGTGCTCCTATTCCTATGGAGCAGGATGCCCAAAATTTTCACTTGAACGCCTCGGAACCTTACCATCAATAACCATTCTAGTAAACTGCAAACCATATGAATTTTTAATTGACACAGGTTCGTCAGTCAGCTTGATAAAACAAAATTTATTAAAAGAGCCTGTTCGAGTATCTGATCCTATTGCTTTAAAAACGGCTAATGGCCTCATTTATTTAGATAAAGTTCAGAATATTTATTTATTGAATAAAGAGTTAAAAGTTTTTGTTTTTGATTTCTCCGAAAAGTATGACGGATTATTAGGATACGATGCTTTAAAAATACTGAATGCTACAATTAACTTAGTCGATAATATAGTTATTTTGAATAATATTATATACCACATATCTGACAATGTTACTAGCGGAGTTAATTATGAATTAGTCATGGAAGAGCTAAACGTTCACGAAGTAGTAGAAGATATTAAAGAATCTAGGTTTCGATTAGACCACCTGAATCAAGAGGAATGTAGATCTTTACAGAGACTGCTAAATAAATACAGTTCAATTTTTTACAATGAAGGTGATAATTTGACCTTTACACATTCTATTAAGCATAATATTAGGACTCATCACGATGATCCCATTTATAGCAAATCATATAGGTATCCCGAGGTTCACAGGGTCGAAGTAGACCGACAGATAAAAGAGATGTTGGATCAGGGTATTATATGCCACTCCAATTCTCCTTATTCTTCGCCCATTTGGGTGGTTCCTAAAAAGCTCGATGCATCGGGTAAGGAGAAATGGAGAATTGTTATAGACTACCGTAAGTTAAATGATATTACAGTCAGCGATAAATACCCCATACCGAACATGGATGATATACTAGATAAACTTGGGAAGTGTCTCTATTTTACAACGATAGACCTCGCTAAAGGTTTCCACCAAATCGAGGTGGACCTTGCTGATAGGAAAAAGACCGCATTTTCAACAAGAAATGGGCATTACGAATTTATTCGCATGCCATTTGGGCTCAAGAATGCCCCCTCTACTTTTCAGAGATTGATGGACACTGTTTTGGGAGATCTTGTTGGTAAACACTGTATGGTCTATCTAGATGATGTCATAATATTTAGCACATCCTTGCAGGAACATTTGGATTCCATTGAAAAGGTATTTAAGAGACTTTTAGAAGCGAATTTAAAAGTTCAATTGACGAAATGCGAATTTATGAAAAGGGAAGCCGAATTCTTAGGGCATATCGTGACACCCGAGGGCGTTAGGCCAAACGAGAAAAACGTTAGTGCTATTTTAAAATACCCAATACCGAAGACAGAAAAGGAAATAAGAAGATTTATTGGTCTAGCCGGCTTTTATAGAAAATTTATACATAATTTTGCGGAGATTACAAAGCCTCTTACGAGGTGTTTAAAAAAAGGTAACAGAATCGACCATACCGATAAGAATTTTGTGAACGCGGTGGAAACGATAAAGATATTGATTACTAGGGAACCAATATTAATTTATCCGGACTATGAAAAAATATTTACGCTAACAACCGATGCTTCAAATGTTTCATTAGGTGCTGTACTTAGTCAGCAGGGGAAACCGATTTGTTTTGCAAGTCGAACGTTAAATGAACATGAGCTCAAATATTCTACTATAGAACGGGAACTGTTAGCTCTCGTTTGGGCGACAAAGTATTTTCGTCCCTATATTTATGGGAGGAAATTTATTGTTAATAGCGACCATAAACCTCTTCAGTGGCTCCACAATTTGAAGGAGCCGAACATCAAATTACAAAGATGGAAAATAAGACTCAACGAGTATGATTTTGACGTCAAATATATTCCTGGAAGGGAGAATCATGTTGCTGATGCGTTGTCCCGGATACGGTTAGAACAGTGCGGAATGCTAGAAGACGCTAGGTCCGATTTGGCAACTATTCACTCTGCGGATGAGGATAACTTGAATTATATACCCATTTCTGAAAGAGTTCTAAACACATTTAAGAGACAGATTAGAATTATAAGGGGAGACATCGCTCGAATTTCGAAAGAGAAAATTTTCTCAAATATAAGGACAACGATATCGTATACCGATTTGACGGAGGAAACTATCAAAGATATAATAACGACATACTTCATTGGCGTGAGTTCGGCTATTTTTGTCCCTGACGATAGAGATTTTATTAGAATACAGGATGTTTATAAGACCATAACTAAAGGCAGTAACCATAAAGTTGTTAGGTGTATGAAAGAACTTGAAAATGTAACAGACTATCATGACTTTAAGACACTCGTCACCGAAATTCATTTAGAAGGGCTCCACCAGGGTATAGAGAAAATCGTCCGTGAATTTAAATCGAAATATTACTACCCTCACTATGTAAAGGAAATCTCGAAAATTGTTAATAGCTGTGAGTTATGCAATTTATGTAAGTCAGACCACATATCTAACTTATTACCTTTGAAGATAACACCACCGGTCTACGCGACCAGGGAAAAATTCGTAATAGATTTTTATCAATGGGATAAGCAATATTTTTTGACATGTATTGATTTATTTTCGAAGTTTTCAATGGCGGAGAAAGTTTCTAATTTGAATTGGTTAGAGACCAAACGAGCTCTACTAAGAATCTTCAATGTTATGGGACCACCGAAAACTTTAAAAATAGATCAGGACCAAGGAATGAATAACGTAAATATTAAACAGTGGCTTGAACAATTGGGCATCAACGTGGAAGTAACAACTGGTAAACCGGGTATAGGAGACATAGAAAGGTTGCATAAGACATTGAACGAACGACTAAGAATATTAAATACCTCAGGAGATAGGGAATTGAATTATATGAATATAGAGCAAACGCTCTTTATTTATAACCACAATATAAGGCATTCGAGTACGGGCGAAACACCCTACAACGTATTTTTCAATAGAGAAAATCCGAAGGTGGACACACAACGTGTGAAAGAACAACGAATTAATAATATAAACAAAACAAGAAGTGATAATCAGGTAAATACTAGCTACGTAATTGGAGATAATGAAAGAAAAAGACTAAAGAAAATAGAAAACCCATTTAGGAAGGCACAAGTCGTAGAGCGCGAAGATGATGGTGAACACTTTGTTGTTAAATTTAAGAATAGGAAAGTAAGAAAGCACACAAATCAATTTAAGAGACGGAGAGTAACAGAAGAAGACGAGCTAAGCAATAGTGCAAGTGATGCTCTTAGTAACGAAAGCAATTCATCACAATCATCCCCCGATAATTAATTAAAGTTTATGCGAGGATGGATTTGAAAACTGAGGTTTGCAGTTGAACTAAAATTAATTATTTGGTCTGAAACAAATAAAAATAAAAAAAAAAACAACAAACACAGAATATATTTTAAACTAAAAGTTTTGATTTCGAAAAATTAAAATATAAATGTTTGAACATATATTTTTATTTCTGTTAATGTAAAAATACCATGTAAACATTGAAAACTAAGCAACTATCCCTTATGAATGTTTAAATTGTAAGCTTTGTAAATAGTAATGTAGTTATCAATGGGGACATTGATGTATCTAAGAGGGGGAGGAGTAACGTACATTACATTGTAGGTATTGCCATATGAAAGATTTATTGAGAGTTATAGTAAGAACATATGATTTTGTTTAGAATAGTGTGTAAGATTGAATGAGTATTTTAGATTATCAATGAACGTCATGAATGAATGACATGAATGAATATTAATGAATGAAATATGGTGAAACGTGACAACACGGCAAAAACATGATTTCTCCTAAACGTCCATTCATCACTCTCTCGCTTTTTGACATCGTAGAGTTAAGATCATTTTTTGTAAGAAGCTATTTGTAAGCAATTAAATAAAATAAAAACCTCTTATTATAAAAGTCAATTATAGTTATATTTTACTTATATATATATATATATATATATATATATATATATATATATATATATATATATATATATATATATATATATATATATATATATATATATATATATATATATATATATATATATATATATATATATATATATATATATATATATATATATATATATATATATATATATATATATATATATATATATACACAGTCTTACACAAGTTTACATACCCCTGAGTTTTTAACCTACTAACCAAACATCTTTCTTGTTGTTTTTTATAAACCACACTAAAAAAATATTGTTAAAAATTAACAAATACTATGTTTTCAAATTATTTTACAAAAATTAAAGCATGTATATGCATAGTTTATAATATTTTATTATTTCAATAAAATACAAATTCTTTAAACGTATGTAAACTTGTGTGAGACTGTGTATATATATATAAATATATATATATATTTTTTTTTTTTTTTTTATTTCGTTCATACTAGGTTACGTTAGGTTAGGTTATGTGGCAGCCCGATGTATCAGGCTCACTTAGACTATTCAGTCCATTGTGATACCACAGTGGTGAACTTCTCTCTTATCACTGAGTGCTGCCCGATTCCATGTTAAGCTCAATGACAAGGGACCTCCTTTTTATAGCCGAGTCCGAACGGCGTTCCACATTCCAGTGGAACCACTTAGAGAAGCTTTGAAACCCTCAGAAATGTCACCAGCATTACTGAGGTGGGATAATCCACCGCTGAAATACTTTTTGGTGTTCGGTCGTAGCAGGAATCGAACCCACGACCTTGTGTATGCAAGGCGGGCATGCTAACCATTGCACCACGGCGGCTCCCGTTCATACTAATAAAGAACATCTCGAGAAGCAATTAGAATGTTATTCTTTGGTGTCGTATTACGATCATATCACAAACATTTGAATTGTCCTTTCGACGCTTTATGTTCAATGGCGTTTGTGGCTGAGTGTGCTAAGGCGTTCTGTTATGGTGCCAGCAAACCCAGGTTCAATTATTGGTCGGAGCGAAAAAGTTTTTCAAATTGTAAAAATTTGATAATAGGAAAATAATACTGAAAAGATTTTTATTTTTCGCTTTTTAAATTTCTTCATTCAAATTAACTTCCAGGGCACAACTTCTAAAGCAATGCAAATAATCTAAAAAGGGAGTACTTCCGCCCTATGACAAGCCCATGTAAAATTCATTGAGATGATCCAATTTTGCACTACTTCCGGATCACAGATTGGGGATCCAAACTACTTTTTTGGAAGCTCTTTTTTTGCTGGGTATATATATTCTAGGTAGTGGTGAAATTCTGAGTCAATCTAACGTTATTCGTCCGTGTGTTGAAATCACGCTAACTTCTGAACGAAATAAGCTATCGTTTTGAAACTTGGCACAAGTAGTTGTTATTGATCTAGAACGGATGGTATTTCATTATTCCATATGGGACAACTTTTACGTATAGCCCCATATAAACGAACCCCCAGATTTGGCTTACGGAGTCTCTTAGAGAACAACTTTCGTCCGATCCCATATGGTACATGGTGTTATCATATGGTGTCTAATACCCATGCAAAAATTGGTCCATATTGGTCCATAATTATATCTGGAAATCGGTTTATATGGGGGCTATAAAAAGAATCCCAGATTTGACTTCTTGAAGATTTTGTATTTGAATATGTGTCAGTTGACTTTTTCACATCCAAGAACGATCTTTTGAAAAAGTTTTACAAATTAGGACAATCTTGAATTTTTTGTTAAGTTTAACTAAGAGGTACTTCAATCTACTATACAAAAATAATTCGGGTTTTCCTTCCTGACGATTTCCACGGGTTTGCTTTCGTTGGAAAGGTCTCGGGCTCCGTAAGGTTTATAGCAAAGAAAATTCAAGAAAAGTTCAACGGAAAAGCGGGAAAATCTTTTTTTGCAAACAACGCACATTACAAAAATTTATAATTTGAATTCATCGCAGTTGCTTTTGTTATAAAATAATTTTATTTTTTCAAATGAAAAATGTTCGGAGAACGTAGAGGGTAATCATGTGGTGAAATAGGGTACCTCATTTTTTATATCTGGTGAAAATTGTACCAAAGTTCTCCGATTTGGGTGAAATTTCCAAGGAAGGTTAGGGGTGATGGCTCGACAAAGACCCACTACTTTATTGTTCGATATTTGGTCGTAAAGTACAGTAAAAAAAAATAAAAATCTCTTATTTACTTGAGATTTACAGAGAACACACCGTGAGGTTACGAATTTAGTTTGGTGTACCTGATCTTTTAATATTTGGTCGGGGAGGGGGACCTCCCCCTTGCCCGACTTTTGAAAATTGGAACAAAATTATCCGATTTGCTTTTCAGGGAAGGTTGAAGGGGGCGTCTAGGCAAATATCAGCTACTTTATTTTTCGATATTTGGTCGAGGAAGGGGCCTCCCCTTTGTCCGTTTTTTTTAAGTACAGTGAAAAAATTAAAATTTGTCGACTTACTGAAATTTTACGGAAAACTTGGGGGAGATTATGAAATTTATATGAGGTATATGATTTTTTAAATAGTTGGTCGGGGAAAAATAAAAGGACACAGGAGACCGAATTTCTCCTCAAGTACATACCGTGAAACAATTAAAATTTCCAAATTACTTGAAATTTACAGAGGATATGGGGTAGATTATATTATTGTAATGGAAATCTGATTTTGTGATATTCGCTCTCGCTTGCCATGCTGCTTAAAAATTGGACTTATAATTTGCTTGATATTTTCTGGGATGTCTACACAATATACGCTATCATTTTAACTTTGTCATTCCGTTTGTAACACATCGAAATATTGCTCTAAGACCCCATAAAGTATATATATATATTCTGGGTCGTGGTGAAATTCTGAGTCGATCTGAGCATGTCCGTCCGTCTGTTGAGATCACGCTAACTTCCGAACGAAACAAGCTATCGACTTGAAACTTGGCACAAGTAGTTGTTATTGATGTAGGTCGGATGGTATAGCAAATGGGCCATATCGGTCTACTTTTACGTATAGCCCCCATATAAACGGACCCCCAAATTTGGCTTGCAGAGCCTATAAGAGAAGCATATTTCTGGCTAAAATTTGGAACATGGTGTTGGTAAATGGTCTCTAACACCCATGGAAAAAATGGTCCACATCGGTCCATAATTATATATAGCCCCCATATAAACCGATCCCCAGATTTGGCTTGCGGAGCCTCAAAGAGAAGCAAATTTCATCCGATCCGGCTGAAAAGTGGCACATGGTATTAGTATATGGTCTCTAACAACCATGCAAAAATTGGTCCATATCGGTCCATAATTATATATAGCCCCCATATAAACCGATCCTCAGATTTGAACTCCGGAGCCTCTTGGACGAGCAAAATTCATCCGATCCGGTTAAAATTTGCAACGTGGTGTTAGTATATGGCTGCTAATAACCATGCCGAAATTGGTCCATATCGGTCTATAGTTATATAGCCGATCCCCAATCACACAAAAATTGGTCCATATCGGTTCATAATCGTTGTTGCCACTCGAGCCAAAAATAATCTAGCAAAATTTTATTTCTATAGAAAATTTTGTCAAAATTTTATTTCTATAGAAAATTTTGGCAAAATTTTATTCCTATAGAAAATGTTGTCAAAATTTTAATTCTATAGAGAATGTTGTCAAAATTGTAATTCTATAGAGAATGTTGACAAAATTTTAAATCTTTTCAAAATTTTGTCAAAATTTTATTTCTATAAAAAATTTTGTCAAAATGTTATTTCTATAGAAAATGTTGACCAAATTTTACTTCTATTTTTTTAATTTTATTTCCATAGAAACTTTTGTCAAAATTTTGTTTCTATTGAATATTTGTCAAACTTAATTATATACGTAGGGAGCCACCGTGGTGCAATGGTTAGCATGCCCGCCTTGCATACACAAGGTCGTGGGTTCGATTCACACTACGACCGAACACCAAAAACGTTTTTCAGCGGTGGATTATCCCACCTCAGTAATGCTGGTGACATTTACGAGGGTTTCAAAGCTTCTCTAAGTGGTTTCACTGGAACGTGGGACGCCGTTCGGACTCGGCTATAAAAAGGAGGTCCCTTGTCATTGAGCTTAACATAGAATCGGGCAGCACTCAGTGATAAGAGAGAAGTTCACCACTGTGGTATCACAATGGACTGAATAGTCTAAGTGAGCCTGATACATCGGGCTGCCACATAACCTAACCTAATTATATACGTATTTTACCGGCCTTTTTAAGTTTAATATATACCACGTATGGACTACGTGGTATATATTACGGTATTAGGAAGTTTTAATATACCTTGCCATCAGCAAGTGTTACCGCAACCCAAGTAATTCGATTGTGGATGACAGTCTTCAGTAGAAGTTTCTACGCAATCCGTGGTGGTGGGTACATAAGCTTCGACCTGGCCGAACTTACGGCCGTATATACTAGTTCGATATTGGAACGGGGAGGCAGACCTCCTCTAAAACTGAAAAAACTATTTAACGCCGATACAATTTCCTCGATAGGAAATGACCGCTGGGCCGCCGTGGCATCGCCAGAACATGATTCAATCGTCTGATTTCCAGGAAAATGTGTGTCCAATAGTACGTCCAGCGTCTCCTCTCGGGACGTTGTCCAATTGTCCTCCGTTGTTTTAATGAAACCTGGAGTAGAGTTAGTGGATGCCAGTTTTATATATAAATGGAATTTTCGACAGAAATAAAATTTTGAGAAAATTTTCTATAGAAATAAAATTTTGACAAAACTTTCTATAGAAATAAAATATTGACAATATTTTCTATAGAAATAAAATTTTGACTAAATTTTCTATAGAAATAATATTTTGACAAAATTTTCTATAGAAATCAAATTTTGACAAAATTTTGTATAAAAAAAAAATTGTATACAAAAAAAAATTTTGACAAAATTTTCTATGGAAATAAATTTTGACAAAATTTTCTATAGAAATCAAATTTTGACAATATTTTATGTAAAACTCAAATTTTGACAAAATTTTGTATAGAAATTAAATGCAGGTAAAATATTCTATGGAAATAATATTTTTTTTTAAATTTTTTTATTTTTTATAGTTGGTTTGTTCTTCAATCATTTTGTTGTTTTGATTTCAGCTTAAAACCATGGGTTGACTAAACCACAAGTTAACCAAAAATAGGAAAAGTGTATTTGGTATTAAGCTGAAAACAAAACAACAAACCCAACCATAAAAAAACAAAGCAAATGAAGAATGAGGAAGCACTCTCAGAAATTCTAATGGATTTTTTGACTTTGACAAAGGAAAGGTGAAGTATTTGTAAACAAATTTATTTAGGCATAGCCGACTATCGAAAACCTTTTTTCGGGAGGTTCGAGTGTAATTCATAATTGGTTTATAGTTTTGCTGCAAGTAGGGGATGCTGTTGAAGAATGTGGTAATTCCGAAACGTGCGTCCATCCAACCATCTTGCAGTCTATGCACGGTTGAAAAAGACTGTTTTTCATATGTTTGGCTATAAACATTATATGTTTGGAACACAAATTTTTAAACACAATATTTTTGAGTGCAAGCATATAATGTTCATAAACTAGCATAACATGTTTGGGACATATATGTTAATATGTTAGAACATATTATGTTTGGGACATAAAATGTTTGTAAATATAATATGCTTGGATGCAAACATATATTAATTTAGAAATAGCCTATAAACATATATGTGTTTAGTAGCTTGGAGCGCTATTTAACAGGGAGCGATATTGAACTAAGTTGGTGGTTGTTGCTTGTTATTACAAAATTAACATTTTATTTTTCCTTGGGCAATTGATCAGCTACTTCTTTGATCCTTACAAACTGTGTGGTCCGCTGTTCGAATCCCCGTCCGGCAAAAGGTAAAATTAAAATAAAAAAAAATCATAAAATTGAATAATTTCTTCTACAATGTTTGTATTACAGAAAAAGGTGCTAAGAACTAAAAAATCTCATGGAAGTGAGAAAGATGTGGGGGAATATACAATTAGGCAGAAACAAAATTTTGAGCACCTATATTACCTGTTTATTTTCATAATTCATTATGATTGTAAATATATAAATAAATAAATAAAATTTTGAGCACAATATTATTTGGGAGAATTTTTTTTAAGCATATAATATTTTTGGGTGCAAAATGCTTCCAAACATTATATGTTCACATAATAACATATTGTGTTTTGGAAGACAACATTATTGAATTTGGATGCAAAAATACAAAATGTTTGGAACTTAGACTACCCAAGCATATATTGTTTAGACCAATTTGCTTTCAAACATATTATATATTGGAAGAGATCAAACATATAAATGTTTGGGCAATACCCAAAAATATATATGCTTGAAGCAAAATATGTTTGGGAGTATATGTTACAGAAGCGATTTTTTGTGAGCGTGTGGGGCTTTGCCCAACTAAATTTGACAAATACACTTTTCCTCTGTTGGTTAAGCTACACTTATAGTTTAGTCAACGCATGATTTTAAGATGAAATCAAAACAACAAAATATAAATAAAATATTGATAAAATATTCTATTGAAATAAAATTTTGACAAAGTTTTTATAGGTATAAAATTTTGATAAAATTTTCTATAGAAACAAAATTTTGACATTTTTTTTTTTTCAATTCAATATCACTTTTTATGTTAGCTTCATCCGTACACAGATTTGTACCTGGCGTTTCCTTTTCAATGACTTTGTTGATCAAGTTCCTTAAATTCCTTTGTTCATAAAGGCTCCAATAATAATTAATTGTAAATTAATTCAACTTCTTTAAAAATTTTAATTTTCGTTTTATTCCATACTATCTAAGTGTATTGTGAGTATGTTAAGTTCTCTCTTTTTGTAAAAGTAGCAATTTTCACTTGTTGGTACCAGCCAAAGTCTTAAAAAATATATAATTCGACACAATTTACAATTCAAGTATATTTATACATATACAAAAATTGTCGCTAATAGGAGGGATCATTCATTCATTCGAAGAAAAAAACATGTTTTTCATACCAACCACAATGATTTCATCAAGAACTTCAAAATAAGATTTATTTTAATTTGGTAGATTGTGGAAAAATTTTCTTCAAATTGTGATAAATTATCTTTGGCACGAATGGCAACCGTGGTTACAATACTTCTCAAATACACTGTAGAGTGGCGGACCGTGGTATTTACATGTCCGTCCGAGTGTTCGTCTATGTAGTATATTAACTTTAGTTTGCAGATTATGCCATTTAAGATCTAAGCAGATTTGAATTCGAAATTCAATCAACGGTTTCCGTTGAATCTACATAATACATACCCCACAACGAAATATTAAAATCGTAATATCAGAAAGCTCCAAAACTAATTTTGTTTGTGAAGGAAGCCATTATTCGTGACTTTTATCAAGACTTTTGCGGGTACTTGAATATTCATGCAGAATTTATATGCAATGCTTGTTTGAGCTCTTTATCAAATATGACGTTATTGTGTATACAATCAAGTTAAAGAAGAAAAAAAAAACTTTTCCAAATCTTTCATCTTCCCTTTGATGAAAAAAAAACTTTTTAGTCAGTGAACATAAAGACGATGGTCATGTGTGCGTGTGTGTTATTCCGGAAAACAAACTATTTACGCAAAACACACCAATGCACATACAAAACACCCACATATCCACAAATAAATCGTGGTAAACATTCTTCTTTGACATTGCATTGAAATGTCAACTTGGCAGTGACAAGTGTAAGATTGTTCAAAAATAAAATATGTACGTATGTTGTATTAAATATGTCTCTGTGAACAAAGCATTATCTGCATACACTTAAAAAAAATTCATGCTCCTCGTGATTGTCCGACCAGAGATCAATACCCATAGTATCACAGTCACGGTCGCGACAGTTGGAAGAATTCTACCTCCAAATCTCCAAAAATTTTCTATAAAAATAAAGTTCTGACACAATTTTTTATAAAATAAAATTTTGACAAAATTTTCTATAGAAATAAAAATTTTGACAAAATTTTCTGCATATATAAAACATTGGCAAAATTTTCTGTAGAATATAATTTTGACACAATTTTCTATAAAATAAAATTTTGACAAAATTTTCTATATAAATAAAACATTGACAAAATTTTTTGTAGAATATAATTTTGACAAAATTTTCAACAGAAATAAAATTAATTACATTTGTTTAGTTCGGCTTGGGGTCATATGAATAAAAACAGATGTTGTTGTTTTTGTTGAGTTGTATTTTTATATAGAAATAAAATTTTTAGAACATTTTCCATAAAAAATCTACAAAATTTTCCATAGAAATAAAATTATAATAAAATGTTGTATAGAAATAAAACTTTAGCAAAATTTTCTATAAAAATAAAATTTTTTGTATATATAAATAAAAATTTAATAAAATTTTCACAAAAATAAAATTTTTGTATATATAAATAAAGCTTAATAACATTTTCTATTGAAATACAATTTTGACAAAATTGCCTACAGAAATAAAATATTGACAAAATTTTCTGTATAGATAAAACATTGGCAAAATTTTCTGTAGAATATAATTTTGACAAAATTTTCTATAGAATAAAATTTTGACAAAACTTTCTATAGAAATACAATTTTGACAAAATTGCCTACAGAAATAAAATATTGACAAAATTTTCTACAGAATAAAATTTTGATAAAATTTTCTATAGAAATAAACTTTTTGTATATATAAATAAAACTTTAATAAAATGCTCAAACAAATAAAATTTTTCTATATATAAATAAAGCTTAATAACATTTTGTATTGACATACAATTTTGACAAAATTTTCCATTGAAAAATTTTTGACTAAATTTTCTATGGAAATAGAATTTTGACAACAATTTCCATAGAAATAAATTTTTGCAAAACTTTCTATTGAAATAAAATTTTGACAAACATTTCTATAGAAATAAAATTTTTACAAAATTTTCTATAGAAGTAACATTTGGACAAACTTTTCCATAAAAATAATATTTTTACAAAATTTTCCATAGAAATAAAATTGTTTCAAAATTTTCTTTAGAAATAAAATTTTGACAAAATTTTCTATAGAACTATTTTATTTTGTATAGAAATAAAGCTCTGACAAAATTTTCTGTAGAAATAAATTTTTTACAACATTTTATGTAGAAATACAATTTTTACAAAATTTTCTGTAGAAAATTTTCTATAGAAATAAAATTTTCACAAAATTTCCAAAGAAATAAAATTTTCACAAAATTTCCAAAGAAATAAAATTTGTGCAATTTTTTTTTTAGAAATTAAATTATGACAAAATTTTGTCTAGAAATACAATTTTGGCAACATTTTCTATAGAATAAAATTTTGGCAACATTTTCTATAAAATAAAATTTTGACAAAATTTTCTATAGAAATAAAATTTTTACAAAATTTTCTATAGAAACAAATTTTGTCAAAATTTAATTTCAATAGAATATTTTATCAAAATTTTGCTTTTATAATTTTGACAAAATATTCTATAGAAATAAAATTTTAACAAAATTTTGTGTAGAAATAATATTTTTGCAAAATTTTCTTTAGAAATAAAATTTTGACAAAATTTTCTATAGAAATAAAACTTTGACAGAATTTTTTGTAGAAATAAAATTTTTACAAAATATTCTATAGAAATAAAATTTTGACAAACTTTTTTGTAGAAATAAAATTTTTACAAAATTTTCTATAAAAATAAAATAAATAAAATTTTGAGAAAATATTCTATAGAAATAAAATTTTGACAAATTTTTCTGTAGAAATAAAATTTTCTTTGGAAATAAAATTTTGACAAAATTTTCTAAGAACTAAAATTTGACAATATTTTGTATGGAACTAAAATTTCTACAAAATTTTTTATGGAAATAAAACTTTGACAAAATTTTGTATAGAACTATTTTATTTTGTATAGAAATAAAGCTCTGACAAAATTTTCTGTAGAAATAAAATTTTTACAAAATTTTCTGTAGAAATAAAATTTTGTAAAAAATTTTCTATAGAAATAAAATTTTGACAAAATTTTCTATAGAAACAAATTTTGTCAAAATTTAATTTCAATAGAATATTTTATCAAAATTTTGCTTTTATAATTTTGACAAAATATTCTATAGAAATAAAATTTTAACAAAATTTTGTGTAGAAATAATATTTTTGCAAAATTTTCTTTAGAAATAAAATTTTGACAAAATTTTCTATAGAAATAAAACTTTGACAGAATTTTTTGTAGAAATAAAATTTTTACAAAATATTCTATAGAAATAAAATTTTGACAAACTTTTTTGTAGAAATAAAATTTTTACAAAATTTTCTATAAAAATAAAATAAATAAAATTTTGAGAAAATATTCTATAGAAATAAAATTTTGACAAATTTTTCTGTAGAAATAAAATTTTCTTTGGAAATAAAATTTTGACAAAATTTTCTAAGAACTAAAATTTGACAATATTTTGTATGGAACTAAAATTTCTACAAAATTTTTTATGGAAATAAAACTTTGACAAAATTTTGTATAGAACTATTTTATTTTGTATAGAAATAAAGCTCTGACAAAATTTTCTGTAGAAATAAAATTTTTACAAAATTTTCTGTAGAAATAAAATTTTGTAAAAAATTTTCTATAGAAATAAAATTTTGACAAAATTTTCTATACAAATAAAATTTTGACAAAATTTTCTATAGAAATAAAATTTTGAAAAAATTTTCTATAGAAATAAAATTTTGAAAAAAATTTCTATAGAAATAAAATTTGTACAAAATTTTCCATAGAAATAAAATTTTTGCAAACATTTTTTTAGAACTTAAATTATGACAAAATTTTGTCTAGAAATAAAATTATGGCAACATTTTCTATAGAATAAAATTTTGGAAACATTTTCTATAAAATAAAATTTTGACAAAATTTTCTATAGAAATAACATTTTTACAAAATTTTCTATAGAAACAAATTTTGTCAAAATTTAATTTCTATAGAATATTTTATCAAAATTTTGCTTTTATAATTTTGACAAAATATTCTATAGAAATAAAATTTTAACAAAATTTTCTGTAGAAATAAAATTTTTTCAAAATTTTCTTTAGAAATAAAATGTTGACAAAATTTTCTATAGAAATTCAACTTTCACAGAATTTTTTGTAGGAATAAAATTTTTAAAAAATTTTCTATAGAAATAAAATTTTGACAAACTTTTTTGTAGAACTAAAATTTTTACAAATAATAAAATTTTCTTTATAAATAAAATTTTGACAAAATTGTCTAAGAACTAAAATTTGACAATATTTTGTATAGAACTAAAATTTCTACAAAATTTTCTATGGAAATAAAACTTTGACAAAATTTTGTGTAGAAATAAAACTTTGACAAAATTTTGTGTAGAAATAAAATTTTGACAAAATTTTCTATAGAAATAAAATTTTGACAAGATTTTCTATAGAAATAAAATTTTGACAAAATTTTCTATGAAAATAAAATTTTTAACAAAATTTTTTTGTAGAAGATTTGTTTATTTTGTAGTTTTTTGGAAGAATTTTCTCCAAATTTTGGTAGATTAATTTTGGCTCGAGTACCAACCATGACCACAATACCCATAGCACATCAATTAAAGTAAGACAAGTTCTGACGTGCCAAATTTTGAAACACTATCTGCAATCAAAGTCCATAGGATTATACGTCCTTAAAATAATTCCACATTATAATACGACACTGGGGTATCTTTTTAGTGTACAACAAGTACTTCTGCCACTAACATCCTTCAATAAGTTTTCATTTCGTAAACGTTACGCAACATTTAATTTGCATAAATTAAAAAGTAAAAAAATAAAAATGGAAAAAAAAAATACACAAAAGAATTTGGTAACAAACAAAGTTTAAGATAATTTCCTTTTTGATTTTTTTTTGACATTTGTTTGTGAATGACAGATGGTTTCGCTGAATGCAATAACAAATACTGAAGGTGTTCTGTTGAATATTTATGGGTTGGATTTTTGTTTCACTTTCTACGATTTTAAATTAAAACAAAACAAAGTATTTTGGGTGGGGGTGGGTGTTACAAAATCAACATCGCCATCATCTGCTGTCGGAAATTGGCGTATTATCATAAACCCTTTTCGAAAATAGACATTGGATATCTACCTTTTTGTTGCTAATATTGAGAAATAAAAAACGAAAATATTTTGAGTTATTGAAGTGCGATGGCATTAATTTATTTGAATTTGTTTTTGTTTAGTACGCTTTTCTTACAAATTATGATTAATGAAAATTTAAATGAGGTTTTTTTTTTTTTAAATTCAATGGTATCCTAGAGTTGGGAAAGAAATATAATTTTATACCCTTTTCAATGATTTTTTATTAGTTTTATGGAAAGTGTTTGTTACACTGAACACAAAGTGAATCCTCCAGCCAACCAATTTTACTCTACTGTAGTTAAGCGAAATTATTAGGTTTCTGTTAAAAATGCTCGAATATGAGAAGGGTCGCTAAAAAAAAGTGGTGAAAATGTGTTTTTTTTTTTTTGATCCGGAAGTAGTGCACAATTGGCGCAGAAGCAATGCATTTAACATAACATGGGTTTGTCATAGGAGGGATGTCCACCATTTCAACAGCCATTGCACGGATTTCGTATCACTTGTTAGGGTGTGATCTGAGTTCAGTATTTTGGGTGTGAATTAAACAATTTTGTGATATTTTGCCAAATAAATAATTTTTATAATTTTGTATGGTTTTTAATACACTCTAACGCTTGTCTGAAACGATTGACCTCAAATATTTTCAAAAATTCGCCATTTTTTTAGAATGGATTTAGAATTTTTATCGACAAAATTTGCATAATTTGTTCTCTTTTATTAATTCTTACCCTGTTTTTAATCTATTTAAAACAAAATAAGTTAAAATTACCCATTAAAAATATGAACAAGTATATACAGCAGTAAGTTCGACCGGGCCGAATTTTATATACCCATCACCATGAATCAAATATAATAGTTTCCTTTGAAAATTTCAGGGGGGTTTGATGACAGATATTTTCCCAAGCAGATCAGTTCAATCAGTACGCTTCCCGAAGATAAATGTAAAGATTTTACCTATGAAGGCTAGAACAGATTCTGGATTTATAAGAACCATTTTTTGTTTGAGTTTTAGAGGAATTATAAATATCTGTTGTAAGTGTGTAAGAAAATGATGAAATAACGCAGTGATTTGAAACCTAAAATCTGTAGATTTTTTGCCCAATTATTTAAATGATTACGAGAAGTAAAATCTAGAAATGTAACACTCAGTTTCAAGCAATTTTCAAGATCAGTGCACCTTCTATACTGTCTACATTGAGGCCTTACCAAATGGATCGAGAAAAACTAAATCATATCGATGCCCTCATTCTAGAGTACGCTAAGTCGACTTAACATGTTTTGATAGAGTTTGCTCTTTTTTATTCGGACTGATGTGAATTGCATCCTGTCAAAAGTTTGAATTTATTGGACATTTCTATCAAAAGTTATGGTTAATATTGTAATTAGCCTGTGTCTACAGTTTTAAAAAATGTCCAATCCAAAAAGGGCAAATAGCTTTGTTCAGTCTAAAGTGGTCTAAGTCATTTTTAGCCATGTTCTATTATCACTATTTTGAGTTCGTACATACTAAAAAAAAAATTATAAAAACTATGATTTTAAGACCGAAAATAAGGGAATTTCTATCTTATACGGAGTTTGCGAAATTTCAAAAAACAAAACTTGTTTCTTGTTTCCTGTAAAATTCACTTTTTAGACTTAGCGCACTTTGGAATGGAGACATCGTTATATACTTTTTGAGTAGGAGCCACCGTGGTGCAATGGTTAGCATGCCCGCCTTGCATACACAGGGTCGTGGGTTCGATTCCTGTTTCGACCGAACACCAAAAAGTTTTTCAGCGGTGGATTATCCCACCTCAGTAATACTGGTGACATTTCTGAAGGTTTCAAATCTTCTCTAAGTAGTTTCACTGCAATGTGGAACGCCGTTCGGACTCGGCTACAAAAAGGAGGTCCCTTGTCATTGAGCTTGACATGGAATCGGGCAGCACTCAGTGCTAAGAGAGAAGTTCACCAATGTGGTATCACAATGGACTGAAGAGTCTAAGTGAGCCTGATACATCGGGCTGCCACCTAACCTAACCTAACCTACTTTTTGTGTGGGTCTAAAATTAAATTGCCAGTATATTTTCAATTTGTGGCAAATCGAATAAAAACTACAATTTCTAGAAACCTTAGGAGTTAAATCGGGAGATCGGTCTAATGTGGGATATGCCAAAAACATGGAGGAATGCAGACAATACTCAACATATCTAATTGTAGTTGTAGAATCTAGATCCCAAGGAGGCCATATCAAAAACTATACCGAGATTTACAATTTCAAGCAAATTGGATAAAAACTACGGATTCTAGAAGCCCAAGAAGTAAAATCGGGAGATCGGTCTATATGGGGGCTATATCAAAATACGGACCGGTACTCACCATTTGCGGCACACCTTAGGTTAGGTTAGATGGCAGGCCGATATATCAGGCTCACTTAGACTTGTTTTTTTTAATTCATAGTTATTAATGCCTTCTATCTTAGACTTAGACTTGTGATACCACATTGGTGAACACCTCTCTTATCACTGAGTGCTGCCCGATTCCATGTTAAGCTCAATGACAATGGACCAGCTTTTTATAGCCGAGTCCGAACTGCGTTCCATATCGCAGTGAAACCACTTAGAAAAGCTTTGAAACCCTCAGAAATGTCACCAGCATTACTGAGGTGAAAAACTTTGCGGCACACCTTAGGTTAGGTTAGGTGGCAGCCCGTTGTATCAGGCTCACTTAGACTTGTGATACCACATTGGTTAACTCCTCTCTTATCACTGAGTGCTGCCCGATTCCATGTTAAGCTCAATGACAAGGGACTGCTTTTTTATAGCCGAGTCCGAACTGCGTTCCACATCGCAGTGAAACCACTTAGAAAAGCTTTGAAACCCTCAGAAATGTCACCAGCATTACTGAGATGAAAAACTTTTTGGTGTTAGGTGGAAGCAGAAATCGAACCCACGACCTTGTGTATGCAATGCGGGCATGCTAACCATTGCACCACGGAGGCTCCCGGCACACCTTGTTATGGTCCCATATTACCTCCAAATTTCAAATTTTAGGCAAATTGGATACGCTTTCTATAAGCCCAAGAAGTAAAATCGGGAGATCGGTCTATATGGGGACTTAACCAAAACATGGACCGATACTCACTATTTTCGCCACACCTCTTTATGGTTCTAAAATACCTCTAGATTTCCAATTTCAGGCAAATTAGGAAAAAAACTACGGTTTCTATAAGCCCAAGACCCCAAATCGGGAGGTCGTTTTATATGGGGACCATACCAAAACATGGACCGATACTCACAATTTTTGGCACATGTATTTGTGGTCCTACAATACCTCTAGATTTCCAATTTCAGGTAGGTTAGGTTAGGTTAGTTAGGTGGCAACCCGATGTATCAGGCTCACTTAGACTATTCAGTCCATTGTGATACCACATTGGTGAATTGAATAAAAACTGCGGTTTCTATAAGCCCAAGAAGTAAAATCGGGAGATCGGTCAATATGGGGGCTATACCAAAACATGGACCGATACTCACCATTTTTGGCACACCTCTTTATGGTCATAAAATACCTCTAGATTTCAAATTCAGGCAAATTGGATAAAAACTACGATTTCTATAAGCCCAAGACCCCAAATCGGGAGATCGGTCTATATGGGGACTATATCAGAACATGGACAGATTTAGCCCATTTTCGAACTTGACTTGCCTGCAGAAAAATACGTGTTTGTGCAAAATTTCAGCATGATTGCTTCATTATTGAAGACTGTAGCGTGATTACAAAAGACAGACAGATAGCCAGACATACAGACGGACATGGTTATATCGTCTTAGAATTTCTCCGACTTTATATAGTCGGAAATCGATATGACAAACGGAATGACAAACTTATTATACCCCCGTCAACATTCTATGGTGGTAGCTATAAAAACGGCAAGTTATAAAAAATGATTTAAAAGATCTTCCTGTGCAGTTAAAATAAAGAAAATCTTTGGGAGGACATTTTTGGAAGAGCTTTTAAAGTTGTGCCTTCAGAAGAACTTCCAAATTTTTTTGCTGGGATGTATCCAATCCAATCTTTGTCAAATTAAGCAAAACGTAACATTCTGTGGTAGAAGAACTTCCAAATTTTTTTGCTGGGATGTATCCAATCCAATCTTTGTCAAATTAAGCAAAACATAACATTCTGTGGTAGAGGTGTGCACATGACACAATATTGTCGTGACTCACGAAAATGTTCGTGACTCACGCGTGAGTCGTGAGTCACACTGATGGCAACATCGTGAGTTTGAGCGTGAGTCACGAAAATAATATCTTCGTGAGTGTGCGTGAGTAACGAATTTCAGAAAAATACGCTCACGAAAATAATCCCGCTTACGACTTGAATTCATTTATAATTTTAGTGACTCTTAGGTGGTAAGAGTTTTATAACGCACTCGATTTTAACCATACTCATGTTTTCAGTCAGGTTCTATAGATAAATCACTCATAAAATTATTCGTGAGTTACGAGGTTTTTCGTAAGTCACGACATTTTTCGTGAATTATGGCATTAAAAAAATTTTCGTGCGTGAGTACAAACTTTCTTTTCGTGAGCGTACGTGGGCGTGAGTCCTACAAAAAAATATCGTGCGTGAGTGTGCGTGAGCGTGAGAAAATATTACTCACGTGCACACCTCTATTCTGTGGCATCAACCAAATCTGCTAAATATCATCCAAATCGGTTCAGATTTAGATACAGCTCTCATATAAAGGGTGATTTGTTAAGAGCTTGATAACTTTTTTTTAAAAAAAAACGCATAAAATTTGCAAAATCTCATCGGTTCTTTATTTGAAACGTTAGATTGGTCCATGACATTTACTTTTTGAAGATAATTTCATTTAAATGTTGACCGCGGCTGCGTCTTAGGTGGTCCATTCGGAAAGTCCAATTTTGGGCAACTTTTTCGAGCATTTCGGCCGGAATAGCCCGAATTTCTTCGGAAATGTTGTCTTCCAAAGCTGGAATAGTTGCTGGCTTATTTCTGTAGACTTTAGACTTGACGTAGCCCCACAAAAAATAGTCTAAAGGCGTCAAATCGCATGATCTTGGTGGCCAACTTACCGGTCCATTTCTTGAGATGAATTGTTCTCCGAAGTTTTCCCTCAAAATGGCCATAGAATCGCGAGCTGTGTGGCATGTAGCGCCATCTTGTTGAAACCACATGTCAACCAAGTTCAGTTCTTCCATTTTTGGCAACAAAAAGTTTGTTAGCATCGAACGATAGCGATCGCCATTCACCGTAACGTTGCGTCCAACAGCATCTTTGAAAAAATACGGTCCAATGATTCCACCAGCGTACAAACCACACCAAACAGTGCATTTTTCGGGATGCATGGGCAGTTCTTGAACGGCTTCTGGTTGCTCTTCACTCCAAATGCGGCAATTTTGCTTATTTACGTAGCCATTCAACCAGAAATGAGCCTCATCGCTGAACAAAATTTGTCGATAAAAAAGCGGATTTTCTGCCACTGATTTTGGTAATAAAATTCAATGATTTGCAAGCGTTGCTCGTTAGTAAGTCTATTCATGATGAAATGTCAAAGCATACTGAGCATCTTTCTCTTTGACACCATGTCTGAAATCCCACGTGATCTGTCAAATACTAATGCATGAAAATCCTAACCTCAAAAGAATCACCCTTTACATACATTTAAATATCACTCGATCTGGACAGAATTTGATAGACTTCTACAAAATCTATAGACTCAAAATTTAAGTCGGCTAATGCACTAGGGTGGAACACAATGTTAGTAAAAAAATATTGGAAACATTTAAATCTGAAGCAATTTTAAGGAAATTTCGCAAAAGTTTATTTATGATATATCGCTCGATATATATGTATTAGAAGTTTAGGAAAATTAGAGTCATTTTTACAACTTTTCGACTAAGCAGTGGCGATTTTACAAAGAAAATGTTGGTATTTTGACCATTTTTGTCGAAATCAGAAAAACATATATATGGGATCCATATCTAAATCTGAACCGATTTCAACCAAATTTGGCACGCATAGCTACAATGCTAATTCTACCCCCTGTGCAAAATTTCAACTAAATCGGAGCAAAAAATTGGCTTCTGTGGTCATATGAGTGTAAATCGGCCGAAAGCTATATATTGGAGCTATTTTAACTAAATCGGAGCAAAAAATTGGCCTCTGTGGTCATATGAGTGTAAATCGGGCGAAAGCTATATATGGGAGATATATCTAAATCTGAACCGATTTCAACCAAATTTGGCACGCATAGCTACAATGCTAATTTTACTTCCTGTGCAAAATTTCAACTAAATCGGAGCAAAAAATTGGCCTCTGTTGTCATATGAGTGTAAATCGGGCGAAAGCTATATATGGGAGCTATATCTAAATCTGAACCGATTTCAACCAAATTTGGCACGCATAGTTATAATGCTAATTCTACTCCCTGTGCAAAATTGCAACCCAATTGGGGTAAAACTCTGGCTTCTGGGACCGTATTAGTCCATATCGAGCAAAAGATATATATGGGAGCTATATCTAAATCTGAACCGATTTCTTCCAAAATCAATAGGTTTCTATTCTGAGCCAAAACACATAGTTGTGCCAAATTGGACTAAAACTGCGACCTAGACTTTGATTACAAAAATGTGTTCACGGACAGACGGACATGGCTATATCGACTCAGGAACCCACCCTGAGCATTTTTGCCAAAGACACCTTGTGTCTATCTCGTCTCCTTCTGGGTGTTGCAAACATATGCACTAACTTTTAATACCCTGTTCCACAGTGTGGCGCAGGGTATAAACAAAGTAAGAATTCATAAAATGGTAAAAATTATTTAAATTTTGTAGACAAAAATGCTAAATCCAATCTGAAAAAATTGTGAATTATTGAAAATATTTTAGGTCAAACGTTTCCGAGAAGCGTTTGAATCCATTAAAAATTATAAAAATTATTTATTTGACAAAATATCACAGAATTTTTTATTTTACATCCAAAACATTGAATTCGGATCACACCTAAGGAAGTGATGCAAATTCAGTGCAACGAAAGTTGAAATGGAGGACTTCCGTCCTATGACAAGCCCATGTTAAATTCATTGCTTCTGCGTCAATTTTGAACCACTTCCGGATCCAAAAAGAACATTTTCATTACTTTTTTGGCGACGCTTTTTTTGCCGGGATGTTACTCAAATTTCTTACATGCATATATTGGCCGATTTCCAAAAAATTTCACACATTTCTATTCAGATTGTGATAAAACTCCCATAAACATGTACCCCTTAATGTTCGGTTTATCTCCCAAACCTATACCAAAGTTACCCCACAAATGCTTACATTTACTAATTCAGTAGGGGTGCTTTAGGGTATGATACTCGTATAGTCGTCCCCTTCTGACTTAAGACTTTACTCACATGTTTATTAGAAAGAAAAAACAAAATATTATATTATGTAAAGTAAATTCCATCCATATGGATGAAACTTATTAATTTATATTATGTCCATGTATTGTAATAAATATGAAATTTCAATTTAATCAAAATATATACATTTGTACTTTCATGCACTTATATCTCTTTTCTAAGAGGCCATACTTGAAATCATAATTTGCTTGAGAAGTAAAATACAATAATATGTCTTATTGAATTTTAAATGGAATATTTTAAAGATAAAATTCATTATGTATAGAAACAACCCAAAGCCATCTACTAACACCTAGTAAATCATGAATTTTAATTGAAATCGATACTTGAAATTTCAGTTACAAAGTAAAGTCTTATTTGACTAACAAAACAATAAGGTCCTTGATATATATTACAAAGTTTATTTAAAGAAATATTAAATTATCTCTTTGCAGAATATGTTGATATGATATATGCATTCATGTGTACTATATGCTCACTTATAATTAATAGTTCATTCTTGTTGAAATGTAAATATGAGACATTCAACAAGAAAAAATTACCACATACACTAATAGAAACAAGTAAGGAAAGTCTAAAGTCGGACGGGGCCGACTATATTATACCCTGCACCACTTTGTAAAGTGGTGCAGTCAAATGTGTTGGGGGCTATATATAAAGGTTTGTCCCAAATACATACATTTAAATATAACTCGATCTGGAAAGAATTTGATAGACTTCTACAAAATCTATAGACTCAAAATTTAAGTCGGCTAATGCACTAGGGTGGAACACAATGTTAGTAAAAAAATATGGGAAACGTTTAAATCTGAAGCAATTTTAAGGAAACTTCGAAAAAGTTTATTTATGATTTATCGCTCGATATATATGTATTAGAAGTTTAGGAAAATTAGAGTCATTTTTACAACTTTTCGACTAAGCAGTGGCGCTTTTACAAGGAAAATGTTGGTATTTTGACCATTTTTGTCGAAATCAGAAAAACATATATATGGGGGCTAAATATGAACCGATTTCAACCAAATTTGGCACGCATAGCTACAACGCTAATTCTACTCCCTGTGCAAAATTTCAACTAAATCGGAGTTAAAAATTGGCCTCTGTGGCCATATGAGTGTAAATCGGGCGAAAGCTATATATGGGAGATATATCTAAATCTGAACAGATTTCAACCAAATTTGGCACGCATAGTTACAATGCTAATTCTACTCCTTGTGCAAAATTTCAACTAAATCGGAGTTAAAAATTGGCCTCTGTGGTCATATGAGTGTATACCAAATTTTAGGACAATCGGACTAAAACTGCGAGCTGTACTTTGCACACAAAAATACATCAACAGACAGACAGACGGACAGACAGACAGACAGACGGACATCGCTAAATCGACTCAGAATTTAATTCTAAGCCGATCCGTATACTAAAAGGTTGGTCTATGATTACTCCTTCTTGGCGTTACATACAAATGCACAAACTTATTATACCCTGTACCACAGTAGTGGTGAAGGGTATAAAAATTATGTTCCGTAGTCGTGAACGGACGGTAACAAAATGAAAGGGAAAAGTTCACAAAAAATATATAGCACAAGTATATATAGCCGGGCCTAATCTTAAATACCCACCACCATGAACCAAATATTAGGGTTTCCTTTGAAATTTCTGGAGGGCTTGAGGTCTTGAGGACACTTCCCGAAGATAAATTTAAAGATTTCACCTATGAGGACTATATCAGATTCTGGATTTATAAGAACCATTTTTGTTTGAGTTTTAGAGGAATCATTAACATCTCTTGTAAGTGTGCAAGAAAATTATAAAATACCAACATTTGTAAGTGTGCAAGAAAAAAAATTATAACGTCTTGATTTGAAATCTTAAATCTGTAGAAGTAAAATCTTGAAATTTTACATTGAGTTTCAAGCAATTTTCATGATCAGTGCGCCTTCTACACCCTCAAGAAGTGAAGTCGGTCTATATGGAGGCATTACCAAATGGACCGATAAAAACTTAATCCGATACACGTTTTTGTGAGCCTAAAATACCAGAATGTTTACAATTTCAGGCAAATCAGATAAAAACTACACGGTTGAAAAAGACTGTTTTTCATATGTTTGGCTATAAACATTATATGTTTGGAACACAAATTTTTAAACACAATATTTTTGAGTGCAAGCATATAATGTTCATAAACTAGCATAACATGTTTGGGACATATATGTTAATATGTTAGAACATATTATGTTTGGGACATAAAATGTTTGTAAATATAATATGCTTGAATGCAAACATATATTAATTTAGAAATAGCCTATAAACATATATGTGTTTAGTAGCTTGGAGCGCTATTTAACAGGGAGCGATATTGAATTAAGTTGGTGGTTGTTGCTTGTTATTACAAAATTAACATTTTATTTTTCCTTGGGCAATTGATCAGCTACTTCTTTGATCCTTACAAACTGTGTGGTCCGCTGTTCGAATCCCCGGTAAAATTAAAATAAAAAAATCATAAAATTGAATAATTTCTTCTACAATGTTTGTATTACAAAAAAAGGTGCTAAGAACTAAAAATCTCGTGGAAGTGAGAAAGATGTCGGGGAATATACAATTGGGCAGAAACAAAATTTTGAGCATTCAGGTCGAAAACCTATGTTGTTAGCACCTATATTACCTGTTTATTTTCATAATTCATTATGATTGTAAATATATAAATAAACAAGTAAAATTTTGAGCACAATATTGTTTGGGAGAATTTTTTTAAGCATATAATATTTTTGGGTGCAAAATGCTTCCAAACATATTATATGGTCACATAATAACATATTGTTTTTTGGAAGACAACATTATTGAATTTGGATGCAAAAATACAAAATGTTTGGAACTTAGACTACCCAAACATATATTGTTTAGACCAATATGCTTTCAAACATATTATATATTGGTAGAGATCAAACATATAAATGTTTGGGCAATACCCAAAAATATATATGCTTGAAGCAAAATATGTTTGGGAGTATATGTTACAGAAGCGATTTTTTGTGAGCGTGTACGGTTTCTAGAAACCCAAGGAGTTACATCGCGAGATCGTTCTTATGGGGGCTATACTAAAATTTGGACCGATACTCACCGTTTTCGGCACACCTCTTTATTGCCCGAAAATATCTCTAGGTTTTCAATTTCAGGCAAATTGGATATCGGTCTATATGGGGGATATATAAAACATGGACCGATACTCAACATTTTCGGCACGCCTCTTTATGATCCTAACATACCTATAGATTTCCAATTTCAGGTAAACTGGATAAAAACTACGATTTCTATAAGCCCACGAAGTAAAATCAGGAGATCGGTCTATATGGGGGCTATACCAAAACATGGACCGATACTCAACATTTTCGGCACACCCCTTTATGGTCCAAAAACACCTCTAGATTTCCAATTTCAGGCAAATAGGATAAAAACTTCGGATTCTAGAAGCCCAAGACCCCGAATCGGGAGGTCGTTTTATATGGGGACCATACCAAAACATGGACCGATAATCACAATTTTTGGCACATGTATCTGTGGTCCTACAATACCTCTAGATTTCCAATTTCAGGTATATATATATATATATATATATTCTATTCTATTGGTTCAGAATGTATATTCTCTTTATTCAAATTAAATAATATTTAGACTTAAACATATCAAATTTTTGGCCTTATCATAAAACAGTTTTCCGAAACAACATACAAGCGGTTTCACAGAAATTGTTCTCTTTTGACTCTTTTGCTGTGTTATATTGATATCTTTCGTCAACTCTCCCGGTTTCCATCTCTATTTCTCTCTATACTCTCTCTGTCGCTTTGAATAAAATATCACAACATATGTATGTATGTTTAGTCGAAATTTGTAAATTTATATATGTTTGTATTCACACATATGATTTTTATGAAACATTGATGCCCCAAACATAATATATTCTAACATATTAACATAGATGTCCCAAACATTTAGTGTTAGTTTAGGAACATTACATGTTCGCACTTAAATATATTGTGGTTTAAAATCGTGCCCGAAACACATTTTGTTTATATCGGAACATATGAAAAACATATTTTTCTAACAGTGCAGCTCTATCGTAAAGCTTGAACTTTTTGCGGTTATACGTAGTCAGAACGAGAGCTACTTGTCTTGTTTTAAAATGTTCATCTCGCCCAACAAAGTGAACATTCTCGTGCGATTATGCATTACAACTTTCATCAACATTGCATCGATGAACTTAATTCAATTTTTGGAGTGGAAACTCCGGGTAATATAACTAAATTTCATTTTAATACCACTAATTTGTAGTTCTATCGTGGGGGTTACCATAAATGGATCTATATAAATTATCATATTTATTTATGTGTGCAAAAAAGATCTTAATTCCACATTTGATGCAAATTGAAATCTATATTTCAAATTTGAGATAATGTGGGTCCTATGTTTAATAAATTAAATTATGATATAAATACCCATCAAAATATGAGCAGATACCAACAGTCTTCAGTATATATATTTATAAACAAGTAAAGAACGTTCAAAGTCTGACGGGGCTCAATGTATTATATCCTTCAACACATTGTGGACCAAAATTATTGATAACATCTTAAATCCTTCAAATTTGTGGCGAGCTTTATACATTTTTATATGCTCATATGCATGATTTTGAATCTGAAGCGATTTGAACAAAATTGTTTACACTTCTACAAAATCTATGCACTTAACATTTAAATCTAACGTTATGGGACGAAACCTATAAAGTTATGAAAGTCTGACGTCAGTCGGGGCCGACTATACACCCAGTGAATGAATATGATCACCTCAAACATGTTTTAAGAGCAAAATGTAATTTTTGGGTGGTTACATGGTCACATGGTTACATGGTTTTCGCAATCATGTTATTTTCTCGGAAATCATGTATCTGATTTCGGCAAGCAGGTTATATTTGACGATAAAATAACATTTTAGTGGCAAACATGTTACAGGGTCACCATACAAAAATAACATTTTGCTCTTGAAACATGTTTGAGGTGATCATATTCCTTCTCTGCGTGTAATATTCCCTGCACCACACCACAATGTATTTAGATCTACTTTTCGATACCATCTCAAATCATTCAAATTTAATGAGTATTTTATACAAAAGGTTTATATTCCCATTAACCAATATTTAAAACTGACCTTATTTTAAACAAAATTTTGTCAGACTTCTACAAACTCTTGGTCTTCAAATTTAAATGCCTTGGAGCGGAGCTCAATGTGGCGCAGGGTATAAATATGGAAAATGTTTATAAATTTTTAGGCAATTTCACAAAAATGCATTTATGATTTATCAGTCGATAGATATGTATTAGAGGTAAAGGAAAATTTGAACCATTTTTACTATAAGAATAAATTTTTGACAAAATTTTCTATAGAAATAAAATTTTGACAAAATTTTCTATAGAAATAAAATTTGACAAAAATTTCTCTAAAAGTAAAATTTTGACAAAATTTTCCATAGAAATAAAATTTTGACAAAATTTGCTATAGAAATAAAATTTGACAAATATTTATCTTAAAGTAAAATTTTAACGAAATTTTCTATATAAATAAAATTTTGACAAAATTTTCTAAAGAAATAAAATTTCGACAAAATTTTCTATAGAAATAAAAATTTTACAAAATTTTCTATAGAAATAAGAATTTTACAAAATTTTCTACAGAAATAAAATTTTAACAAAATTTTCTATAGAAACAAAATTTCGACAAAATTTTCTATAGGAATACAATTGTGACAAAATTTTCTCTGCAAATAAAAAATTTTGTCATCCTACGACATATTTATATAGTTATAAGGTCTTACAATAAAATAATAATAAATAAAATCGATGGTTCGAAATATTTCAAATAAATTTTTATGGTGGTTGGGCATTAAAATGGATCGATTGAGCCCATTTGCTAATCTAGTATATATAAAATAATCTCCATAATTGGAAGTTGCGTTGCAATTTACAGTCATACCGTACATTGATCGAACGAATAACACAATAGAATCTAATTTGTGTAAAAACTTATTTAGTGAATATATATATATATATATATATATATATATATATATATATATATATATATATATATATATATATATATATATATATATATATATATATATATATATATATATATATATATATATATATATATATATATATATATATATATATATATATATATATATATATATATATATATATATATATATATATATATATATATCGGCCGAAAGAGATATATGGGAACTATATCTAAAACTGAACCAAAATCATCTATTCCAACGCAAAATACATACTTGTGTGTTCACAGACAGACGGGCATGGCTAGATCGACTCAGGGGCCGGCCCTGAGCAATATTGAGAAGATTTTGAACAAATTGTACACAAACATAGTATTGGAATGGTAAACTCGATTATTTGTTAAGACCCCAACCATATCCCTTATTTTAACGGTATTTGGCTTCGCAGTGTATAGATTATCTTACAGTGTATAATAAATATTATTAAAACGTTGCATATTACGACGAACAAATTGCAGAAATAGGTAAAAAGTATCACATTTAGTGGCACAAAAGTATCACCGCTTGCAAAAATGGCAAATTTTTCACAAAAGTGGCACAACAACACTTGTTAGCGCACAGCATTCTCGACTGAATACCATACCATACGATACCATCGATACCATACCATCGATAAACACTGATCCTTGATGGAGTTTCCACCAGGGCTGTGGAGTCGGAGTCGTAGTCTGAAGACTTTGCTGGAGTCGGAGTCGTAAAAACTTTGATCGACACCGACTCCGGCTAAACTAAATTTTTTAAAACACTTCACTAAATAAGTTTTTACACAAATTAGATTCTATTGTGTTATTCGTTCGATCAATGTACGGTATGACTGTAAATTGCAACGCAACTTCCAATTATGGAGATTATTTTATATATACTAGATTAGCAAATGGGCTCAATCGATCCATTTTAATGCCCAACCACCATAAAAATTTATTTGAAATATTTCGAACCATCGATTTTATTTATTATTATTTTATTGTAAGACCTTATAACTATATAAATATGTCGTAGGATGACAAAATTTTTTATTTGCAGAGAAAATTTTGTCACAATTGTATTCCTATAGAAAATTTTGTCGAAATTTTGTTTCTATAGAAAATTTTGTTAAAATTTTATTTCTGTAGAAAATTTTGTAAAATTCTTATTTCTATAGAAAATTTTGTAAAATTTTTATTTCTATAGAAAATTTTGTCGAAATTTTATTTCTTTAGAAAATTTTGTCAAAATTTTATTTATATAGAAAATTTCGTTAAAATTTTACTTTAAGATAAATATTTGTCAAATTTTATTTCTATAGCAAATTTTGTCAAAATTTTATTTCTATGGAAAATTTTGTCAAAATTTTACTTTTAGAGAAATTTTTGTCAAATTTTATTTCTATAGAAAATTTTGTCAAAATTTTATTTCTATAGAAAATTTTGTCAAAAATTTATTCTTATAGTAAAAATGGTTCAAATTTTCCTTTACCTCTAATACATATCTATCGACTGATAAATCATAAATGCATTTTTGTGAAATTGCCTAAAAATTTATAAACATTTTCCATATTTATACCCTGCGCCACATTGAGCTCCGCTCCAAGGCATTTAAATTTGAAGACCAAGAGTTTGTAGAAGTCTGACAAAATTTTGTTTAAAATAAGGTCAGTTTTAAATATTGGTTAATGGGAATATAAACCTTTTGTATAAAATACTCATTAAATTTGAATGATTTGAGATGGTATCGAAAAGTTGATCTAAATACATTGTGGTGTGGTGCAGGGAATATTACACGCAGAGAAGGAATATGATCACCTCAAACATGTTTCAAGAGCAAAATGTTATTTTTGTATGGTGACCCTGTAACATGTTTGTCACTAAAATGTTATTTTATCGTCAAATATAACCTGCTTGCCGAAATCAGATACATGATTTCCGAGAAAATAACATGATTGCGAAAACCATGTAACCATGTGACCATGTAACCACCCAAAAATTACATTTTGCTCTTAAAACATGTTTGAGGTGATCATATTCATTCACTGGGTGTATAGTCGGCCCCGACTGACGTCAGACTTTCATAACTTTATAGGTTTCGTCCCATAACGTTAGATTTAAATGTTAAGTGCATAGATTTTGTAGAAGTGTAAACAATTTTGTTCAAATCGCTTCAGATTCAAAATCATGCATATGAGCATATAAAAATGTATAAAGCTCGCCACAAATTTGAAGGATTTAAGATGTTATCACTAATTTTGGTCCACAATGTGTTGAAGGATATAATACATTGAGCCCCGTCAGACTTTGAACGTTCTTTACTTGTTTATAAATATATATACTGAAGACTGTTGGTATCTGCTCATATTTTGATGGGTATTTATATCATAATTTAATTTATTAAACATAGGACCCACATTATCTCAAATTTGAAATATAGATTTCAATTTGCATCAAATGTGGAATTAAGATCTTTTTTGCACACATAAATAAATATGATAATTTATATAGATCCATTTATGGTAACCCCCACGATAGAACTACAAATTAGTGGTATTAAAATGAAATTTAGTTATATTACCCGGAGTTTCCACTCCAAAAATTGAATTAAGTTCATCGATGCAATGTTGATGAAAGTTGTAATGCATAATCGCACGAGAATGTTCACTTTGTTGGGCGAGATGAACATTTTAAAACAAGACAAGTAGCTCTCGTTCTGACTACGTATAACCGCAAAAAGTTCAAGCTTTACGATAGAGCTGCACTGTTAGAAAAATATGTTTTTCATATGTTCCGATATAAACAAAATGTGTTTCGGGCACGATTTTAAACCACAATATATTTAAGTGCGAACATGTAATGTTCCTAAACTAACACTAAATGTTTGGGACATCTATGTTAATATGTTAGAATATATTATGTTTGGGGCATCAATGTTTCATAAAAATCATATGTGTGAATACAAACATATATAAATTTACAAATTTCGACTAAACATACATACATATGTTGTGATATTTTATTCAAAGCGACAGAGAGAGTATAGAGAGAAATAGAGATGGAAACCGGGAGAGTTGACGAAAGATATCAATATAACACAGCAAAAGAGTCAAAAGAGAACAATTTCTGTGAAACCGCTTGTATGTTGTTTCGGAAAACTGTTTTATGATAAGGCCAAAAATTTGATATGTTTAAGTCTAAATATTATTTAATTTGAATAAAGAGAATATACATTCTGAACCAAGAGAATAGACATTTGAAAAACAAACAGCTTATGTTTTCGCCTTGAGAGCAGCATTTTATGTATGTGTGGACATGTGTTTTGTTTATCATTTTGGCATTATGGGCACAATTTTTTTCTTGGTTCGTTAAAAGAAATAAGGGGTCTTCATAAAAATAACGAAAGGGCACTATACTCTTTTTAGAGTTGGGACAGTAAAATGAAATAAGGAGGAAATAGTGAAAAATTACACAGTAAAAAGGAAAAAAAAGACAAACTTTAGTTCCTCTTTATTAAAAAGTAGTCCACGAGGAGTTGACGGACACCATCAAATATAAAAGCGGGCATTAAGTTCGAGTTTTACAGCTAAAACAATTTAAAAAGTTTATTTTCTTTAAAATGAATTATTAAAGAAAAATAAAAGGAATTTTAGAGCGATGGTGTTAAATGCTAGTAAAAAACTGTTCACTCCTAAATAAATTTATGTTTATATTATAAAATTATGTATGTATGTTTATACTCGACTCCACGTTCTTCTTTTGTTAGTTTTTGAATTCCTTCCAAATTTTAAAGTTTTGTACAAAAACAGTTTTTTATTACAAGATTGTTATTTTTGCAATAAAAAATAATATTTTATCCAAAAATCAGTCAATTTCGTTTATATCAAGCACTGTTACTGACTATAAATCTTTAATAACACACATTTCGAAGTTTCATTTAAAAAAAAATTAATATAGTATAAATATAAATGTGTAAATTAAAAAAAAAAACAAAAAAAATGTTCGGTCGGAGCAGGGATTGAACCCACGACCCTTTGCATGCAAGGCAGACATGCTAACCACTGCTCCACGTGGCAAACAAATGTATGTTTCTGTTAAATAATGTTATGTTTGCATGGGCTCGTGGGCGCTGCAAACTATGCTATATAAATGTAAATTAAAACGATAATTATCTACTGGTGACTATAACAGCTACGTAGCCCAGTGGATAGTGTGTTGGCTTACAAACTGTATGGTCCTCGGTTCGATTCTCCGTGCAGGCGAAAGGTAAAATTTAAAAAATTTATAAAAGTGAATAATTTCTTCAACATTATTTGTATTACAGAGAAAGGTTCCAATAACTAAAAAATTTCGTGGAAGTGAAAATTACTAGTATGTTAGGGAATGAGCACAATCGTGTTTGGGAAAAATTCTTCCAAGCATATAATATTTTTGGCTCAAAATACTTCCAAACATATAATATGTTCACATAAAACAAACATATTAATGTTTCGGCAGTATGCAATAATATATGTGCTTCCTGCAAAATATGTTTGGAACATATGTTAAAGAAGCGATTTTTTTTGAGGGTGTGTGGATTGACTTTTACAGTGTCAGCATTTTCAGTCGCTTGTCTTGTCATCTATTACAATTTACAATAATGAATTTACTTTATTATACCTAATGCTCTTTATATACAGGGTTCAAACAAAGCCCATGTAATAATCAATATCGGAAGTATTTATTTCATTCTAGTTCTAGTTTGTCACGGAATGACCCAAATATAAACAAATAATTTTAACTCTCTCTCTCATCTATTTCATGCCCACTGACCTATTGCGTCATTTAAATTTGAATATTCCACTTAAATAAAATGGTATAAATTAACACATACCCTGTGAAAAGACTACCTGCTGCATATATGCATACATGCGGCCATCTGGACAACATCCAATAAATCTCTGTTGCATAAATCTGTATCATTTACATTTCCATGTGCTTTGGTAAATTTGAATTTTTGGAGAAATTATCACAAGTGCAACAAATTACATGGAATATAATCACAGATTATGTTAAATTGATTTGTGCTTAAATTCTCCAGTTGATATCCAAACATGTTGGTGTTGTTGCTTTTTTTCTGTTGTGCGAGTTAATAAATTGCATAAAATGAATAATCGGCTTGGTAGTAATACAGAAGGTTACACGGAGATTTGTAATCAGCCCAAGGGAGCAATTTAGAATAAAATTTTAATTTTGATTTAATTGAAAATCATTTAATGATTCTATAAACTAAACTAGTCGACATTAAAGAAATTAAATTAAATGGGCTATAGAGCAAAAGAAATTTTGGTTTATAGTGAATGGAATTGAAGACGCAAAATTACTTAAAGTTTCATGACAAGCATTTAATATATTTACGACAATAATGTTGTAGTAGGTCTCTGGTTTAACCAAAAATAGCAGAGTCATGTGTGAAAATACAAAGAAACTAATTTTTATTGAGCTAAAATTCAGCTTAATGCATGGCATGAAAAAAATATTTCTCTCGTGCACACATCTATTCAGAAATGATTTTAAACCAAAACAAATCATTACCGGTAATCAAGAATTTACTATTTGCAGCATTATTGTGGATGAAAAAAATAATAAGATTTTCACCACTACCAATATATAATGAGAATAGAAATCTTTTATTTCAGTGTATTTTATTTCATTTAATAAAGGTCTGTTTTTGTGATTTCGTTCTAATTTTGACTTGTAATACAGTGTAGATAAAAAAACAAATTACCCAAAGTTAGCTCTAGGCTAACAAATATTTCCCTAACAGTGAGTATCAATTTTCGATATTTAAATATTGTTTGCCAATGGCAAAAGTAATGTAAATTCATTAAATAATTGCATATAAATAAATTAATTAAATATGTAACATTAACAAAAAAAAAAAAAATAAACATACGCATTTAAAGTGACAATAAAGAGACAAAAAATACATTAAACATTTCATGAAGCGTAAAACATAACTCCTATCAAATGAATAAATAAATGGCAAACGCAATTTCGGTTGTACTAAAAGGCATTTGATTTTCACAGCTAACTAAAATATATATTCTAATTAAATACCTAACAAAAACAAGCCATCTGTATATAATAAAGAAATAAATACAAATTACACTAAAAATAATTTATAAAAATTAAAAAAAAAAATAAATTATAAAAATTTAAATAAATACAAATTCGTTGTGTTCAAGTTACTAGCATTAATTTTATTTGTAAGTAATCAAAGATAAGATAAAAAACACAATAAAAATATGTGCCATTATCCGAAATGAAAAAGAACAAAAAATATACCAAAAGAAATTATGAATTGTATAAAAACGGCTTACTGAGTTAACAATATAGTTTCGAAAAATAAAAACAAATTACCCAAATAATATGGAATGCTAAATTATTAAAGAGAATTTTTACGTATAGTGTAATAAAACATTCGATACAAACAATAATTTTAATATCCATGAGGGCCCCCTTATGGCTACAAATTTTTTTATCCCTATACTTTGAAGAAATTCATTTAATAAATTTTATTTAAAACCAAATCTAATTATTTTCATTTTCATCCATTTCTAATAAGTTTTCTTTGCCGGATTATGTTCAATATCGAAGTAAAAAAAACTGTCATGCTTGCCATACCAAAAAATTAAAATCTAGTTAAACTTCATGTATATATAGACAATACAAAAATTAACTTGATAAAATGATAGAAAAAAAACAAATATTTAAATCTACAAAAAATTCTAAATGAAAAATTTTCCTGATTCAATCACGAAATTAATTGATCCAATTAATTTTTTAATTGAAATGTCTTCAATCACAGAAATGATAGTATCTATTAAAAATTAATTGATCCAATTAAAAAATTAATTGATACTATTAATTTGTGTGATTGATTTTTATATCAATTACAAAAATTGTTAAATCAATTAAATTTTTAATTTAATGTTTTTCAAAACTTAATTAAGATTTTAATTGGAAAAATTTTCGTGTTTTTTTTTTTTTTTGAAAATATAAAACTGTAAAAATTAAATAATTTATACAAAAAAAATAAAAACAAAAAATATGTATATGGTTACAATCAATGAAAAATAGTTAATTACTACATAAAATATATATAGATTTCATAACAAACTAGTTACTATGAATTATAAAAAAAAATTATAAGTATTACAAAAATAAAAAAGAGACAAAATAGAAACCCCTAAACAATTTCTATATTATCAAATTTATATATATGTAACAATTAACATTTATAAAAATATACATACAAAATAAAAATAATTATATACATATATAAACAAACAGAATTATTTAACCAATGAAAACAAATGTTAAGTATAAAAAGAAATAATTAAAAGAGAATTATAAAAGACAATTACAAAATTATATATACATACATTATATATTAAATAAAAAGGAAATATATATATGAATATAAAGTGTTTTATTACAGTTCCACAATAACATTGCATACAAAAAAATGTATTCTCTGATCCAATCACGAAATTAATGGATCCAATTAGTGTTTTAATTGAAATGTCTTCCATCACCAAAATGATAGTATCAATTGAAAAATTAAATGAAACTCAATTAAAAAATTAATTGATACAATTAAATTTTTAATTTAACTTTTTTTACAACTCAATTAAAATTTTAATTGGAAAAATGTTCGTGAACTTTGTGAGTGTATATAAGATGCGACAAAGCTGAATCAAATTTGGGAGCCACCGTGGTGCAATGGTTAGCATGCCCGCCTTGCATACTGCTTCGACCGAACACCAAAAAAGTTTTTCAGCGGTGGATTATCCCACCTCAGTAATGCTGGTGACATTTCTGAAGGTTTCAAAGCTTCTCTAAGTGATTTTACTGCAATGTGGAACGCCTTTCGGACTCAGCTATAAAAAGGAGGTCCCTTGTCATTGAGCTTAACATCGAATCGGGCAGCACTCAGTGATAAGAGCGAAGTTCACCATTGTGGTATCACAATGAACTGAATAGTCTAAGTGAGCCTGATACTACGGGCTGCCACCTAACCTAACCTGAAGCTGAATCATTAAGCTATGCTAATGAAAACTAACTATAAAGTGAACTTCAGAGAATGTGTTGTGTTTTCGGCTTTTCATCGGATTTTTTGGTGGTCACGAATTAACGTTATTTTTGGCCTAGGACCATGGTTGCCGCAATTACTAGAATTCTACCCAAATGGTACATTTTTTACTGTTTGGTAGATTTATTGATGTTTTAGTAGATTTCGCACATTGTTCCTCTCCAACTAAGAGATACTTCACAAATATTCTAAAAACAAACAAAAAAATTGACAAAATTTTCTACAGTACTAATATTTGACAAAGTTTTCTATAGAAATAAAATTTAGAAAAATATTCTGTAGAAATACAATTTTGACAAAATTTTCTATAGAAATAAAATTTTGACAAAATTTTCTATAGAAATCAAATTTTAACAAAATTTTCTATAGAAATAAAATTTTGACAAAATTTTCTATAGTTATAAAATTATGACAAAATTTTTATAGAAATAAGGTTTTGACAAAATTTCGTATAGAAATATAATTTTGACAAATTTTTGTTTAGAAATAAAATTTTGACAAAACTTTCTATAGAAATAAAATTTTGAAAAAAATGTCTATGGAATGAATTTTTGACAAAATTTTTTATAGACATAAAATTTTTACAAAATTTTCAATAGAAATAAAATGTTGATAAAATTTTTTATAGACATAAAATTTTTACAAAATTTTCAATAGAAATAAATGTTGACAAAATTTTCTAAAGAAATACAATTTTGACAAAATTTTTCTATAAGAATAAAATTTGGACAAAATTTTCTATAGAAATAAAATTTTGACAAAATTTTTTATAGAAATGAAATTTAGACAAAATTTTCTATAGAAAAAAATTTTACCAAATTTTGCTATAGAAATAAAATGTTGACAAAATTTTCTATAGAAATAAAATTTTGATAAATTTTTCTATAGAAATATAGTTTTGACAAAATTTTCTATTTCTATAGAAAAAATTTTGACAAAATTTTCTATAGAAATAAAATTTTGGAAAAATTTTCTATAGAAATAAAATTTTGACAAAATTATCTATATAAGAATTTTCTATATAAATAAAATGTTGACAAAATTTTCTATAGAAATAAAATGTTGACAAAATTTTCTATAGAAATAAAATTTTGACAAAATTTTCAATGGAAATAAAATGTTGACAAAATTTTCTACAGAAATAAAATGTTAACAAAATTTCTTATAGAAATAAAATGTTGACAAAATTTCCTACAGAAATAAAATGTTGACAAAATTTCCTACAGAAATAAAATTTTGAGAAAATTTTCTATAGAAATAAAATTTTGACAACATTTTTATAGGAATAAAATTTTATTTCGGATTGATTATCGTTGACCTTTTTATTTTATTTTTACGTGTAAAAAGTGTGTGAAGCTGTGCACATCAGAATAAATCCTTGGTTTTGACGAAGTCAACCGAAATATTGGAAATAAAATTTAAATAAAAACATCAATCCTATGTTTTTTAATCGGCTATAGCCGAAACTATGATAAGCATTGCTTAGAAATAAAATTTTGACAAAATTTCCTATAGACATAAAATTTTGACAAAATTTCCTATAGAAATAAAATTTTGACAAATTTTTCTATAGAAATAAAATTTTGACAAAATTTGCTATAGAAATAAAATGTTGACAAAATTTTTCGATAGAAATAAAATTTTGGCACAATTTTCTATAGAAATAAAATGTTTACAAAATATTCTATAAAAATAAAATAGAAATATAATTTTGACAAATTTTTGTTTGGAAATAAAATTTTGAAAAAAATGTCTATGGAATGAATTTTTGACAAAATTTTTTATAGACATAAAATTTTTACAAAATTTTCAATAGAAATAAAATGTTGATAAAATTTTTTATAGACATAAAATTTTTACAAAATTTTCAATAGAAATAAATGTTGACAAAATTTCCTAAAGAAATACAATTTTGACAAAAATTTTTCTATAAGAATAAAATTTGGACAAAATTTTCTATAGAAATAATATTTTGACAAAATTTTCTATAGAAATAAAATTTTGACAAAATTTTCTATAGAAATCAAATTTTAACAAAATTTTCTATAGAAATAAAATTTTGACCAAATTTTCTATAGTTATAAAATTATGACAAAATTTTTATAGAAATAAGGTTTTGACAAAATTTCGTATAGAAATATAATTTTGACAAATTTTTGTTTAGAAATAAAATTTTGACAAAATTTTCTATAGAAATAAAATTTTGAAAAAAAATGTCTATGGAATGATTTTTTGACAAAATTTTTTATAGACATAAAATTTTTACAAAATTTTCAATAGAAATAAAATGTTGATAAAATTTTTTATAGACATAAAATTTTTACAAAATTTTCAATAGAAATAAATGTTGACAAAATTTTCTAAAGAAATACAATTTTGACAAAATTTTTCTATAAGAATAAAATTTGGACAAAATTTTCTATAGAAATAAAATTTTGACAAACTTTTCTATAGAAATGAAATTTAGACAAAATTTTCTATAGAAAAAAAATTTTACCAAATTTTGCTATAGAAATAAAATGTTGACAAATTTTTTCTATAGAAATAAAATTTTGATAAATTTTTCTATAGAAATATAGTTTTGACAAAATTTTCTATAGAAATAAAATTTTGACAAAATTATCTATATAAGAATTTTCTATATAAATAAAATGTTGACAAAATTTTCTATAGAAATAAAATTTTGACAAAATTTTCAATGGAAATAAAATGTTGACAAAATTTTCTACAGAAATAAAATGTTTACAAAATTTCTTATAGAAATAAAATGTTGACAAAATTTCCTACAGAAATAAAATGTTGACAAAATTTCCTACAGAAATAAAATTTTGAGAAAATTTTCTATAAAAATAAAATTTTGACAAAATTTTTATAGGAATAAAATTTTGACAAAATTTTTATAGGAATAAAATTTTATTTCGGATTGATTATCGTTGACCTTTTTATTTTATTTTTACGTGTAAAAAGTGTGTGAAGCTGTGCACATCAGAATAAATCCTTGGTTTTGACGAAGTCAACCGAAATATTGGAAATAAAATTTAAATAAAAACATCAATCCTATGTTTGTTAATCGGCTATAGCCGAAACTATGATAAGTATTGCTTAGAAATAAAATTTTGACAAAATTTCCTATAGACATAAAATTTTGACAAAATTTCCTATAGAAATAAAATTTTGACAAATTTTTCTATAGAAATAAAATTTTGACAAAATTTGCTATAGAAATAAAATTTGACAAAATTTACAAAAGTCTCTATAGAAATAAAATGTTTACAAAATTGTCTATAGAAATATAATTTTTGACAAAATTTTCTATAGAAATATAATTTTTGACAAAATTTTCTAAAGAAATAAAATTTAGACAAAATTTTCTATAGAAATAAAATTTTGGACAAAATTTTCTATCGAAATAAAATTTTGACAAAATTTTCTATCGAAATAAAATTTTGACAAAATTTTCTATAGAAATAAAATTTTGATAAAATTGTCTATGAAATAAAATTTTAACAAAATTTTCTATGGAAATAAAATTTTGACAAAATTTTCTATAGAAATAAAATTTTGACAAATTTTTCTATAGAAATAAAATGTTGACAAAATTTTTCGATAGAAATAAAATTTTGGCAAAATTTTCTACAGAAATAAAATGTTTACAAAATATTCTATAAAAATAAAATTATGACAAAATAGAATAGAAATATAATTTTGACAAAATTTTTATAAAAATAAAATTTGGACAAAATTTTTATAAAAATAAAATTTGGACAAAATTCTAATAAAATAAGATTTTGACGAAATTTTAATAAAATAAAATTTTGACAAAATTTTTATAAAAATAAAATTTTGACAAAATTTTTATAAAAATAAAATTTTGACAAAATTTTCTATAGAAATAAAATTTTGACAAAATTTTTATAGGCATAAAATGTTGACAAAATTTTCTATAGAAATAAAATGTTGACAAAATTTCCTATAGAAGTAAAATTTTGAAAAATTTTTCTATAGAAATAAGATTCTGTTAAAATTTAGAAAAATTGTCTATAGAAATAAAATGTTGACAAATTTTTCTATGGAAATAAAATTGTGACAAATTTTCTATAGAAATAAAATTTTGACAAAATTTTCTATAGAAATAAAATGTTGACAAAATTTTCTATAGAAATAAAATTTTGACAAAATTTTCTATAGAAATAAAATTTTGACAAAATTTTCTATAGAAATAAAATTTTTGGCAAAATTTTCTATAGAAATGATATTTTGAATTTTTTTTTTTTGTTTTTTTGTAATAATTTGAATTGGAACGAACTTTAGATCATTCCCTGTTATATTTTTCTTCGATTTTTGTTTGAGGTCACAAATTAACTTTTTTTTTGCTCTACAAAAAAAAAAAAAAGTGAACCCTCTATTTCACTAAATTCCCATTTTAAATTTATTGTAGTTCATGGAATTATTATATTTGGAGAAAGTTTCCGTTACTCTAATAGTTTTGCGTACGTTAGTTACATGAATTAAACAACGGGATAAAAATGTACACATATGTAGTATAAAGATTTACTAAATTCGTACGTCTCGCAAAATAGTTCGTTAGTTCTTTAAATTTGTACATTTTACTACAAATGCGTCTATCGTGGACTTCGTATGGCACTAATGAAATTCTTGCAATTTTGAACGTCAATTTTTCCATTCAAGCTACAAAATCTTCTTTAACAACTAAAAAAAAAATTAGTTATGTCTAATAAATTTTCTTGAATTTTTCGAAAACTATTTACTTATGTTTGTGATATCGGCATGATGTCATCGCTTGTAATACTGTTTAGTTAAAATTTTCTAAAAATTATCTAAATTTCCTAAAATTAACCAAACTTTTCTTTCTGATGGGTTCACTGGTTTTTCAGTTTAGTAAGCGTTTTTTATGTTCGTGAGCATATTTTTCTGAAATTGCCATCAGCGTGGCTCACGACAAAATGCTTTAAAAAACTGGGCAAAATGGACAACCCTTTCATCGGAGAAATGTGAAAGAAATTTAATGCCGATCCTTTGTTAAGGGGCCAACTTGTAATTTTCCTGAAAATTTCAAGTAAGGAGAAATGGTCTTTCCCGACTTGATATAAAGAAACTAGACAATCTATTTTACATCATAAATTTATATCTTTATTTATTTATTAAACTTATAGTAAATATAAAAATAATAGAGAATAATCTAGCACTATACTTAGGCTATCAGCTATATATCTTACTTTAAAATATTATGAAAATATACTAACAAACCGCACATTCATATTCCAAATTCTATTTAAATTTAAAAATTTGAGAAACTCATAAAAACCACAAGGCCACCAGGAAATGACTACAATATGGCCACATAAGCGCAAACCATTTAACTTTGCTGGGTGTAATAATTTCATCTTAAACAAACACTTAACAATAAAATAACCAACCATATTGAAATTTAAACGAACTCGTCTCGAATTTTTGAATAGAATACAAGTGGAATTTCTCACGCCTCCTCCACCTCTCGCCCCTTGGATGCCACCATTTCTTGTACGGCCATTTGTTTTCCATAACTGCCACTAACAACTCCGCTCTGCTTAAAATTTTGCGGAAGGAAACGAAGTGCCAGCATTACAGACACAACTGACTAGGCAAGAACATGGAACAAGTGTTCCCTGTTTGTTGGTTGTATCAGCAGTCGTGTAATTTATACTTCAACCAATTAAACGTACGAATAATTTTTTGGCATTTCTGTGAACAACTTTTCGCGGCACATTCGCATCGAAAGCCACAAAGGCATCTGGAGACGGAACCTTCAAAACGGATATGAAGTATACCCCGTCGAGTGAAAGACTACGCAATGGTTCTATGATATTCGGCTAAGATGGGGTTGAGGTAGGCATATTAAAAACATAATTATATACCTCCCACCAGACACAAGATGAGTTACACTCGAAGAATTAAATGAAGCATCTATCGAAAGGAAGAAGAAAATAAAATAATAAATAAGTATATGCGGCTAAAAGTTGGGCCTGGCTGAAGTTTCAACCGTATTTCGTTTGGAAGTTCGGAAGGGGTCTCCGACCAATATTTTAATGCAATGAGTACGGAATGACAAAGTTTGTATATACACCCATCTTGTGGTGAAGACTATAAAAAAGGTAGATGGTATAAATGAATGTCTTGCAGGGGCTCTCCTCTCCTCCTTTTTTGCAAAGATATTTTTAATGCGATACATACGGAATGATAAAGTTTGTAAATCCCTCATATTATGGTGGAGACTGTAAAAAATAGTTGGTCAAAATGTATGTGTTGCAGGTGCTCTCCTTGAGGTAGTATGGTTCGTGCACTTTATCCTACTGCACATTATCAGATGCTGTCAAGCAAGAAGCTACTAATGCATCTTCACCACAAACATTTTGAACACATGCTACAGGTTCTGTTCCTTTGTCTTCGAATGGCAGGAATTGGCAATCCGAAGTGATGCTTTTTGTACCGCCTACACTCATAGAAAAAATCATGAACGCACGTCTCAAAACTATCAGTTCATGACAGTGAATCAACACACATGTTGTGTAAAATGGAGAACACGCGGTGTCAATTGGACAATGGAAAAATGACACCAAGCGTTGTCAAAACAATAACCAAAACAAATTTATAAAAAACAAGTAAGGAAAGTCTAAAGTCGGGCGGGGCCGACTATAGTATACCCTGCGCCACTTTGTAGATCTAAATTTTCGATACCATATCACATCCGTCAAATGTGTTGGGGGCTATATGTAAAGGTTTGTACCAAATACATACATTTAAATATCACTCGATCTGGAAGAATTTGATAGACTTCTACAAAATCTATAGACTCAAAATTTAAGTCGGCTAATGCACTGGAGTGGAACATAATGTTAGTAAAAACAAGTATATAAAGCAGTAAGTTCGGCCGGGCCGAATCTTAAGTACCCACCACCATGAACCAAGTATTAGGGTTTTCTTTGAAATTTCAGGAGGGCTTGAGGACTTGAGGACACTTCCCGAAGATAAATTTAAAGATTTCACCTATGAGGACTATATCAGATTCTGGATTTATAAGAACCATTTTTGTTTGAGTTTTAGAGGAATCATTAACATATCTTGTAAGTGTGCAAGAAAATTATAAAATAACGTCTTGATTTGAAATCTTAAATCTGTAGAAGTACAATCTGGAAATTTTACATTGAGTTTCAAGCAATTTTCATGATCAGTGCGCCTTCTACACCCTCAAGAAGAAAAGTCGGTCTATATAGAGGCATTACCAAATGGACCGATAAAAACTTAATCCGATATACGGTTTTCTGAGCCTAAAATACCAGAATATTTACAATTTCAGGCAAATCAGATAAAAACTACGGTTTTTAGAAACCCAAGGAGTTAAATCGGGAGATCGTTCTTATAGGGGCTATACTAAAATATGGACCGATACTCACCGTTTTCGGCACACCTCTTTATGACCCGAAAATACCTCTAGATTTCCAATTTCAGGCAAATAGGATAAAAACTTCGGATTCTAGAAGCCCAAGAAGTAAAATCGGGAAATCGGTCTATATGGGGGCTATACCAAAATATGTACCGATACTCACCATTTTCGGCACACCTCTTTATTGTCCTAAAATACCTCTAGATTTCCAATTTCAGACAAATTGGATAAAAACTATGGTTTCTATAAGCCCAAGACCCCAAATCGGGAGGTCGTTTTATATGGGGACCATACCACCGTTTTCGGCACACCTCTTTATGGTTCTAAAATACCTCTAGATTTCCAATTTCAAACAAATTGGATAAAAACTACGGTTTCTATAAGCCCAAGACCCCAAATCGGGAGGCCGTTTTATATGGGGACCATGCCAAAACATGGACCGATACTCACAATTTTTGGCACACGTATTTGCGGTCCCACAATACCTCTAGATTTCCAATTTCAGGTAAATTGAATAAAAACTGCGGTTTCTATAAGCCCAAGAAGTAAAATCGGGAGATCGGTCTATATGGGGGCTATACCAAAATATGGACCGATACTCACAATTTTTGGCACACGTATTTGTGGTCCTACAATACCTCTAGATTTCCAATTTCAGGTAAATTGAGTAAAAACTGCGGTTTCTATAAGCCCAAGAAGTAAAATCGGGAGATCGGTCTATATGGGGGCTATACCAAAACATGGACCGATAATCACCATTTTTGGCACACCTCTTTATGGTCATAAAATACCTCTAGATTTCAAATTTCAGGCAAATTGGATAAAAACTACGATTTCTATAAGTCCAAGACCCCAAATCGGGAGGTCGGTTTATATGGGGACTATATCAAAACCTGGACCGATATAGCCCATCTTCGAACTTGACCTGCCTGCAGACAAAAGACGAGTTTGTGCAAAATTTCAGTACGATTGCTTCATTATTGAAGACTGTAGCGTGATTACAACAGACACACAGACAGACAGACGGACAGACGGACATCGTTATATCGTCTTAGAATTTCTCCCTGATCAAGAATATATATACTTTATATAGTCGGAAATCGATATGTCGATGTGTTACAAACGGAATGACAAACTTATTATACCCCCGTCACCATTCTATGGTGGTGGGTATAAAAATATGGGAAACATTTAAATCTGAAGGAAACAATTTTAAGGAAACTTCGCAAAACTTTATTTATGATTTATCGCTCGATATATATGTACTGGAAGTTTAAGAAAATTAGAGTCATTTTTACAACTTTTCGACTCAGCAGTGGCGATTTTACAAGGCAAATGTTGGTATTTTGACCATTTTTGTCGAAATCAGAAAAACATATATATGGGAGCTATATCTAAATTTGAACGGATTTCTTCCAAAATCAATAGGGATCTATTCTGAGGCAAAACACATACTTGTGCCAAATTTGAAGTCGATTGGACTAAAACTGCGACCTAGACTTTGATTACAAAAATGTGTTCACGGACAGACGGACATGGCTATATCGACTCAGAAGCCCACCCTGAGCATTTTTGCCAAAGACACCATGTGTCTATCTCGTCTCCTTCTGGGTGTTGCAAACATATGCACTAACTTATAATACCCTGTTCCACAGTGTGGCGCAGGGTATAAAAAGTATACACGGCCGTAAGTTCGGCCAGGCCGAAGCTGTACCCTTCACCATGGATTGCGTAGAAACTTTTTCTAAACACTGCCATCCACAATCGAATTACTTGAGTTGCGGTAACACTTGCCGATGGCAAGGTATCTTAAAACCTCCTAACACTGTCTTTTAAATTGTAAGTAAGTCCATACGTGGTATATATTAAATCACGAAAGACCGATTAAATACGTATATTATTCAGTTTGACAAAATTTTCTATAGAAATAAAATTTTAACAAAATTTTCTATTGAAATAAAATTTTGGTAGATTATTTTTGGCTCGAGTGGCAACCATGATTATGAACCGATATGGACCAATTTTTGTGTGATTGGAGATCGGCTATATATAACTATAGACCGATATGGACCAATTTTCGTATGGTTGTTAGCGCCCATATACTAACACCACGTTCCAAATTTGAACCGGATCGGATGAATTTTGCTCCTTCAAGATGCTCCGGAGGTCCAATCTGGAGAACCGTTTATATGGGGGCTATATATAATTATGGACCGATATGGACCAATTCTGGCACGGTTGTTAGAGATCATATACTAACACCATGTTCCAAATTTCAACCGGATCGGATGAAATTCGTTTCTTTTAGAGGCTCCGCAAGCCAAATCTGGGGATCGGTTTATATGGGGGCTATATATAATTATGAACCGATGTGGACCAATTTTTGCATGGTTGTTAGAGACCATATATCAACACCATGTACCAAATTTCATCAAGATCGGATGAAATTTGCTTCTCTTAGAGGATCGGCAAGCCAAATTTGGGGGCACGTTTATATGGGGGCTATACGTAAAAGTGGACCGATAGGACCCATTTTCAATACCATCCGACCTACATCAATAACAACTACTTGTGCCAAGTTTCAAGTCGATAGCTTGTTTCGTTCGGAAGTTAGCGTGATTTCAACAGACGGACGGACGGACATGCTCAGATCGACTCGATCGAATTTCACCACGACCCAGAGTATATATACTAGAGGTGTGCGCGTGACACGAAATTTTCGTGACACGCGTGATTCACGCGTGAGTCACGTGATTCGTGAATGAAATTTTGACCAAATCACGTGAATGTGCGTGAATGGGACTGAAAAAAAATGTGTCGTGCGTGATCGTGCGTGAACATCAAATTCTGTTCGTGAATGTGCGTGAGTAAATTTTTTTCAAAATCACACTCACGACAAAATTCACGTTCACGAAAAAATTCACATTCACGAAAAATTCACGCTCACGACAAAATTCACGCTCACGAAGAAATTCACGTTCACGAAGAAATTCACATTCACGAAAACTTCACACTCACGATGACATTCACGTTCACGAAAAAATTCACGTTCACGAAAAATTCACGCTCACGAAGAAACTCACATTCACGAAAAATTCACGCTCACGATGAAATTCACGTTCACGAAAAAATTCACATTCACGAAATAATTCACCCTCACGAGAAATGACACGTTCACGAGCCTATTTACGCTCACGACAAATATTATATTTACAGAAACGTCTTGCTCACGATAAAAATTATGTATGAACAAGTAAGTAAAGTCTAAAGTCGGGCGGAGCCGACTACTATATTATACCCTTCACCACTATGTAGACTCTTAACCACTTCAAATTTGCTGGGAGCTATATAAAGGTTTGCATTTCCAGATACAAATACTTTTAATGGAGACAATTTTTTGTACTTTTACAAAAACTCTAGAATTACAATTTAAATCGGCTAACGCCCTGGGATGAAACACAATGTTAACAAAAAAATATGAGAAATATGAAGCGAGAGAAATTTTAATGCAATTATACAAAAGAGCATTTATGATTGATCAGGTGATACATATGTATTCGAGATATAGGGCAATTTTAGTAATATTTACAATTTTTGATACTTAGCAGTGGCGACTTTACAGGGATATTGGTTAGATCCCGCCAAGATATATAGTCAAGTATGGGTTATGATATATTATTTGGTCAAGTCGGGCGACTTGGAGCCTTATTTAAAACTCAACGGTTCTGTGGAAATTCTGGCATTACAGTGTTTAGGATATGACTAAGATATGGGGAAATCATCACAGAATTTTGTGTCAAGTGTGGGAATTTTTGCCATATTTGTATAAACCGGAAAAACGAATATATGGAGGCTTTATCTAAATCTGAACCAAATTAGATCAAACTTGACACACTTAAATATCATATTAAATATATTCTCTGAGGAAACTATCCAGTCAATTAGAGGAAAATCTCATTGAAAATAGGTCTAAAATATGAAATAGTCTACCATATTTCCCCAACTCTGGTGTACATATAATGGGAGCTATATATAATCTGAACCGATTTCGACTAAATTTGACATGCATAGTTAGAATAATAATTCTGTTTAAATATATTCTCTGAGGAAACTATCCAGTCAATTAGAGGAAAATCTCATTGAAAATAGGTCTAAAATATGAAATAGTCTACCATATTTCCCCAACTCTGGTGTACATATAATGGGAGCTATATATAATCTGAACCGATTTCGACTAAATTTGACATGCATAGTTAGAATAATAATTCTGTTATCTCTGCAAAATTTCACGTAAATGGGTGTTTAACTTTGGCCCCGTAGTCATTTGAGTATAAATCGGGCGAAAGATATATATGGGAGCTATATCTAAATTTGAACCGATTTCAACCAAATTTGGTACACTTATCGATACTATTAAACGTACTCCCTGTGCAAAATTTGAACTAAATCACGGCAAAACTCTGGCTTTTGAGGGCATATAAGTGCAAATCGGACGAAAGATATATATGGGAGCTATATCAAAATCTGAACCGATTTCAATCAAATTTACCAAGCATTGGTAGAATTTCAATTCTACTCTTTATGCAAAATTTCTCGAAAATCGGTAGTAACCTTTGGCCTCTTTGTTCATATGAGTCTAAATCGGACGAAAGATATATATGGGAGCTATATCTAAATCTGAACCGATTTAGCTGATATTTTGCAAGTTTTTCGAGACTCATAAAATATTCGGATGTACTGAATTTGAAGAACATCGGTTGATAAATACGCCAATTATGACCAGATCGGGGATAAATATATATGGCAGCTATATCTAAATCTGAACCGATCAATAGCGATTGTCTTTGTCCCAAAAAACGACCCTATGCCAAATTTGAGGACGATCGGACTTAAACTGCGACCTGTACTTTGCGCACAAAAATACATGAACAGACAGACAGACGGACAGACAGACAGACAGCCAGACAGCCAGACAGACAGACAGCCAGACAGACAGACGGACATCGCTAAATCGACTCAGAATTTAATTCTAAAACGATCGGTATACTAAACGATGGGTCTCAGACTTTTCCTTCTAGGCGTTACATACAAATGCACAAACTTATTATACCCTGTACCACAGTAGTGGTGAAGGGTATAATAATGATTGAACATTTTTACATTTTTAAATTGAAAACATACTTCCAAATAAAAAATTTATAATTTTCGGAAATAATTGGTTTCATTGGTTCATTAAATTTTGGCTTAGATTTAAAAAAATAATTCTATATAGTATAATTATAATATATGTAATTATAATATAATAAAAAATAAAATAAGTAAACAATAACACTATAAATCATTGATTGCCTCAATTAAAAATTAATTAAGTTTTTCGGCCAAAATCAATCCAAATTTTAATTGAATTTATATTTTGATTTGATTAAAATGTTAATTGTATCTGTTAATTTTTTAATTGAGTACGTTTTCAACTTCAGATTTTTAATTAGAAATATTTTGGCGAATTTGTTTGGGTAGCTCATTTGTATCACGAGCGAGAGTGAGTAAGTTTTTAAGTTCGCACTCATTCGTGAATTACATTTTTTCGTTTGTTTTGTAAGTATAATAGTCGTGAACCTTCGTGAGTTGCATTTTACATCGTGAGCGTGCGTGAATAGTTTTTTTATGAATCGTGAGTGTGTGGATGTACGTTTCATTGTTCGTGAACGTGCGTGAGTAGTTTTTTTTCGAATCGTGAGTGTGCGTGAATAAGTTTGTTGTTCGTGAACGTGCGTGAGTTGATATATCCCGTCGTGAGCGTGCGGTAGTCACTATTCTGCAATCGTGAGTGTTTATCTTTGCAGGAGTTTGGTTCGTGAACGTGAGTGAGCGTGAATCAATAAAAACCTTCGTGCGTGAATGTTACGAATTCATTCGTGAGCGTGCGTGAGTGTTAGCAATCCAAAAACGGGCGTGCGTGATCGTGCGTGAATGTTTCGAATTCATTCGTGAGCGTTCGTGAGTGTGAGCAATTCAAAAACGGGCGTGCGTGATCGTGCGTGAATGTTACGAATTCATTCGTGAGCGTGCGTGAGTGTGAGCAATTCAAAAACGGGCGTGCGTGATCGTGCGTGAATGTTACGAATTCATTCGTGAGCGTGCGTGAGTGTGAGCAATTCTAAAACAGGCGTGCGTGATCGTGCGTGAATGATATTTTGAATTTGTGAGCGTGCGTGAGTGTGCGTGAAAAATCCCTCACGCGCACACCTCTAATATATACTTTATATACAATATACAATATTTCGATGTGTCACAAACGGAATGACAAAGTTAATATACCCTCATCCTATGATGGAGGGTATAAAAAGGTGTGCCGAAAATGGTGCCCATCGGTCCATGTTTTGGTATAGCCCTCATATAGACCGATCTCCCGATTTTGCTTCTTGGGCTTGTAGAAACTGTATTTACTGTCCGATTTGCCTGAAATTGGAAATCTAGAGGTATTTTGGACCATAAAGAGGTGTGTCGAAAATGGTCCGTATCGGTCCATGTTTTGGTATAGCCCCCATATAGACCGACCCGATTTTGCTTCTTGGGCGTCTAGAAACTGTATTTTCTATCCGATTTGCCTGAAATTGAAAATCGGGAAGTATTTTTGAACCTTAAAAGAAAAATGTGACTGTTTTTGCTTGTCCCGATAAATCCCGGAATGTATGGCGCAATGCCACATGATGGTTGCCGGATTTCGGCAACCATCATGTGGCAACTCTATCTACACCTAACCCAACCTACCCATGGTATTTGTAGTTAAGTCAAACAATGACGCGATCGAAAAGTAAATTCAATATCAACTATGGCAGGATGCTCTTGTAAATGTTGGATGACGCTCATTTATGATGCACACATTTGCGGTTTGTATCCCGTTTGACAAACACAAAGGGGAGATACCTAAAGTTGTATTATTTGTTGTAAATGGAGCTTCAGATGTTTACAACTAAAGTTGTATGTTTTCTTTAAACAAAGTTTCTTTAAATGTGCATGTATGCATTACACACTACTCTATAAATAGATATGCTTGGCTTTAAGGCAATTTGTGGTTAAATTATTGACCAAACTGAAGATCTTTGGTAGTGTAACAAAACGCGAAACATGCGTCGGCTGTTTAAACCAGTAATGCCAAAAAGATAATAACGAAAGAATCATTCTTCACTTACAGATCACAAATTAGGGATCCAACCTTTGTGCATTCTCTTTTTTCGCTGGGTTAGGTTAGGTTAGGTGGCAGCCCGATGTATCAGGCTCACATAGACTATTCAGTCCATTGTGATACCACATTGGTGAACTTCTCTCTTATCACTGAGTGCTGCCCGATTCCATGTTAAGCATAATGACAAGGAACCTCCTTTTTATAGCCGAGTCCGAACGGCGTTCCACATTGCAGTGAAACCACTTAGAGAAGTTTTGAAACCCTCAGAAATGTCAACAGCATTACTGAGATGGGATAATCCACCGCTGAAAAACTTTTTGGTGTTCGGTCGAAGCAGGAATCGAACCCACGACCTTGTGTATGCAAAGCGGGCATGCTAACCATTGGACCACGGTGGCTCCCTGGGTTGGTCTGGGGCCATACAAAATTCGCCTTTGCCTTCTGCATGCTTGATCTGCAGACTGAGGGAACTCGACAAATTGGCTTCAGGAAGAAATCGCCATACGGGTGTCCTCCTTCGGTGTAGGGAGCCATCGTGCTGCAATTATTCTCTCTCAGTTTTGCTGGTGACATTGCGGAATGTTTCCAAGCTACTCTAAGTGATCAATGTGCGACGCCGTTTGGAGTCGGCTATAAAAATGAGGTCATTGAATTAAATCTGGAATTGGATAGCATTCAGTGATAAGAGAGAAGTTCATCATAGTGGGCTGCCACTATACATATCCTAGCCTAACCTTCGGAGTTTTCCCCGCAAAAAATGCAAATGATGGCATTCTACTTTGGTTTCGAAATATTCGGATCGTCAACCAACTATCTATCGTTTATAACAAACGAAACACTAAACGTTTGCAACTAAAGTTATTTGTTTCCATTAAACGAAGTTTTCTAAAATATGCTTCTATGTGTATTACACACTCGTACGAGTATGCTAATTGCACCATGGTGGCTCTGTCAGGTATAAATCGAATGGGGAGCACTTCGTTGTATATCATGTCCAGGGCCAATATTTTATTATACTCTAACCACTATAGCTGCTTATTAGATAGGGTCACGAAAAAAAGTTGATGCGGTCACCCCCCAGTTTTGTAGCATATTCGAAGACAATTTCAGAACAACAAAACTGTTTTTTCCGTGCACCCTACGACCCCCCGAAATAAAATTTATTGTGCTATGTCGTCATTTGAAGTCCGATCGTGGTTGATCGGGGGATATATTTTGTGCATTGGTCATTTTTGACTCCGACGTCAAATTTGATTTTTAATTTTTTTTATTTCGCTTCGTATACCCCTATGATGCCCATTTCTGGTAACCATTATAAGATCTTAACAAAATATGAAACTTTTGCTTTTGAAGTATTTACTTATATTCATAAACAAAAAAGTTACAGAGATTTTAAAAAGTCAATAGGTCACAAAAATATGGACTGACTTAAAAAATCATGTAGCGAAAGTGATTGTTAAAATTTTAAAACAGTAGGCTCTCAAATTGTTCACATGCACTTTGCATGACCGCATCAACTTTTTTTTCCTTTAGGCCGTGACCCTCTCTACTGCTTATTATACTTTTTAACAGATATTTTCCCTTGGGTGTACAATCTAAACTAACCCTAAACGCTGAGAAGTCTGCAGAATAAAGCGTATTTGTTTTGTTTTTCTTTTTGCCTAAAAATGTTCCAGTTAAAAGTTTCACAGCGGAAATCACTGGCACTGGCTTAGATTCACAGTTAAGTCAAGTGTACGATATTTTGTTTTTGGCAGTGGTTTCTAAAGTTGCCGCAAACTGTCCATCGAAATGCGGTTACAACGGAAGCGGAAAAGTATTACTGGCGTGGAGGAGAATCGAGTTGAACGAGTGGCAGGTTAAGAAATTTAATTGAAATTAATAACACAACAACAACAAGAACACTAACAAAATTGCCTAAAATTGTTTAGCATAAATTTTCATATGCCTCTAAATAGAGGACATTAAAAATCAATTTTGAAGCAATTTTTTTTTTTTTGTTGGCCTCCTCCCCTCCCATACAAGTTTGTCTTTCGGTTAAGGATGAAAGAGAGCAGCGGGTGTTTGGTTAGGTTTGTATGGCATTGATAACCAAATTATTGTGGTTCTTATAGGGGTTGAGGCATGGGGAGAAGGACTGGAAAAGGGTTACGCTTACCAGACTTCTCAAAAGTGGTGATGTTTATTCAAGTGTTTATGTTGCGGTTTGTGGTTTATAAAAAAAAATCAATATTATTGAATTTCCTAAAGTTGACTTTATGCTACTCTTGTTGTTGTTGTTGAAAATGTTTAATTTATGTGGTGACATAGCAAAGGCTTTATTGGAAATGTTCTTGTGAGTGTGTATTGGTGTGTTAACCCTTATGTTTTAGGGCTCTAATAAATCAACAACCTGGATTTCGTATTTCTTAAAATTTATAAATTATTGATGGCAATAAGTAACATAAAATACACACAAAAAGTATCGATAATATATTGATAGGGCCTTGGTAGGAGCACATAATTCATACAAGAGCAGCTCATAAAATAGAGACATTGTAAGGGATTATTGAATCTAATTATGGCATTTTATATGATATAGAACAATTAAATTCTGTAGATTTAATTTATATCATAGAGGTCTGTAATCATGGCTCATGAGATGCTAATAAAAACCCAGGAAAAGAAGAGCTTCCAAAAAAGTCGTTTGGATCACCAACTTGTGATCCGGAAAATAGTGTAAACTTGGATCATCTTCAATGAATATTACATGGGCTTGACATAAGATGGAAGTATTTCGTTTTCGTATCCTTTGCATTGCTTTAGATTTTGTGCCTTGGAAGTTCATTTGAATGAAGAATTTAAATAAAAACAAGTATATATAGCAGTAAGTTCGGCCGGGCCGAATCTTAAATACCCACCACCATGAATCAAATATTAGTAGTTCCTTTGAAATTTCAGGAGGGTTTGAGGACAGATCAAGCAGAGCAATACACTTCACGAAGATAAATTTAAAGATTTTACCTATGAAGACTATATCAGATTTTGGATTTATAAGAACCGTTTTTGTTTGAGTTTTAGAGGAATGACTAACATCTCTTGTAGGTGTGCAAGAAAATTATAAAATAATGTCTTGACTTGAAATCTTAAATCTTTAGTTTTTCACCCGAGAAGTAAAATTTGGAAATTTTGCATTGAGTTTCAAGCAATTTTCATGATCAGTGCGCCTTCTATACCCTCAAGAAATGAAATCGGTCCCTATGGAGGCATTACCAAATGGACCGATAAAAACTTAATCCGATACACGTTTTTGTGAGCCTAAATACCATAATATTTACAATTTCAGGCAAATAGGATAAAAACTTCGGTTTCTAGAAACCCAAGGAGTTAAATCGGGAGAATGATCTTATGGGGGCTATACTAAAATATGGACCGATACTCAGCGTTTTCGGCACACCTCTTTATGACCCGAAAATACCTGTAGATTTCCAATTTCAGGCAAATACGATAAGAACTTCGGATTCTAGAAGCCCAAGAAGTTAAATCAGGAAATCGGTCTATATGGGGGCTATACTAAAATATCGACCGATACTCACCGTTTTCGGCACACCTCTTTACTGCCCGAAAATACCTCTAGATTTCCAATTTCAGGCAAATAGGATAAAAACTTCGGATTCTACAAGCCCAAGAAGTAAAATCGGGAGATCGGTCTATATGGGGGATATACCAAAACATGGACCTATACTCAACATTTTCGGCACGCCTCTTTATGACCCTAACATACCTCTAGATTTCCAATTTCAGGCAAATTGGATAAAAACTACGGTTTCTATAAACCAAAGAAGTCACATCGGCAGATCGGTCTATATGGGGGCTATATCAAAACATGGACCGATACTCAACATTTTCGGCACACCTACGGATTATGGTCCTAAAATACCTTTAGATTTCCAATTTCAGGCAAAGTGGATAAAAACTACGGTTTCTATAAGCCAAGAAATAAAATCGGGAGATCGGTCTATATGGGGGCTATATCAAAACAAAGACCGATACTAACCATTTTTGACAAACCCCTTTATGGACATAAAATTCCTCAAGATTTCAAATTGGATAAAAACTACGATTTCTATAAGCCCAAGACCCCAAATCGGGAGGTCGGTTTATATGGGGACTATATCAATACCTCTAGATTTCCAATTTCAGGCAAATAGGATGAAAACTTCGGATTCTAGAAGCCCAAGAAGTAAAATCGGGAGATCGGTCTATATGGGGGATATACCAAAACATGGACCGATACTCAACATTTTCGGCACGCCTCTTTATGATCCTAACATACCTCTAGATTTCCAATTTCAGGTAAATTGAATAAAAACTGCGGTTTCTATAAGCCCAAGAAGTAAAATCGGGAGATCGGTCTATATGGGGGCTATACCAAAACATGGACCGATACTCACCATTTTTGGGCACACCTCTTTATGGTTATAAAATACCTCCAGATTTAAAATTTCAGGCAAATTGGATAAAAACTTCGATTTTATAAGCCCAAGACCCCAAATCGGGAGGTCGGTTTATATGGGGACTATATCAAAACCTGGACCGATATAGCCCATCTTCGAACTTGACCTGCCTGCAGACAAAAGACGGGTTTGTACAAAATTTCAGCACGATTGCTTCATTATTCGAGACTGTAGCGTGATTACAACAGACAGGCAGACGGACATCGTTATATCGTCTTAGAATTTCTCCCTGATCAAGAATATATATATACTTTATATAGTCGGAAATCGATATTTCGATGTGTTACAAACGGAATGACAAACTTATTATAACCCCGTCACCATTCTATGGTGGTGGGTATAACAAGTATATACGGCCGTAAGTTCGGCCAGGCCGAAGCTAATGTACCCTCCACCATGGATTGCGTAGAAACTTTATCTAAACACTGCCATCCACAATCGAATTACTTGAGTTGCGGTAACGCTTGTCGATGGCAAAACCTCCTAACACCGTCTTCTAAATAGTAAGTAAGTCCATACCTGGTATACATTAAATCAAAAAAGACGTATATAATTCAGTTTAACAAAGTTTTCTATATAAATAAAATTTTCACAAAATTTTCTATAGAAATAAAATTTTGACAAAATTTTCTATAGAAATAAAGTTTTGATAAAATGTTAACAAAATTTTCTATAGAAATAAAATTTTGACAAAATTTTCTATAAAAATAAAATTTGGTAGATTATTTTTTGCTCGAGTGGCAACCATGATTATGAACCGATATAGACCAATTTTTGTGTGACTAGAGATCGGCTATATATAACTATAGACAGATATGGACCAATTTTCGTATGGTTGTTAGCGCCCATATTCTAACACCACGTTCTAAATTTGAACCGGATCGGATGAATTTTGCTCCTTCAAGGGGCTCCGGAGGTCTAATCTGGGGAACTGTTTATATGGGGGCTATATATAATTATGGACCGATATGGACCAATTCTGGCACGGTTGTTAGAGATCATATACTAACACCATGTTCCAAATTTGAGCCGGATCGGATGAATTTTGCTCCTCCAAGAGGCTCCGGAGGTCACCTCGGGGGATCGGTTTATATGGGGGCTATAAATAATTGTGAACTGAGGTGGACCAATTTTTGCGTGGTTGTTAGAGACCGGATACTAACACCATGTACTAAATTTCAGCCGGATCGGATGAAATTCACTTCTCTTAGAGCAATCGCAAGCCAAATTTGGGGGTCCGTTTATATGAAGGCTATACCTAAAAGTGGACCGATATGGACCAATTTTTGTATGGTTGTTAGATACCATATGCTAAAACCATGTACCAAATTTCAGCCGGATCGGATGAAATTTGCTTCTCTTAGAGCAATCGCAAGCCAAATTTGGGGGTCCGTTTATATGGGGGGCTATACGTAAAAGTGGACCGATATGGACCAATTTTTGTATGGTTGTTAGAGATCATATACTAACACCATATTCGAAATTTGAGCCGGATCGGATGAATTTTGCTCCTCCAAGAGGCTCCGGAGGTCACCTCGGGGGATCGGTTTATATGGGGGCTATAAATAATTGTGAACTGATGTGGACCAATTTTTGCGTGGTTGTTAGAGACCATATACTAACACCATGTACCAAATTTCAGCCGGATCGGATGAAATTTGCTTCTCTTATAGGCTCCGCAAGCCAAATCGGGGGATCTGTTTATATGGGGGCTATATATAATTATGGACCGATGTGGACCAATTTTTGCATGGTTATTAGAGACTATATACTAACACCATGTAGGAAATTTCAACGGGATCGGATGAAATTTGCTTCTCTTAGAGGCTCTGCAAGCCAAATCGGGGGATCCGTTTTTATGGGGGCTATATATAATTATGGACCGATGTGGACCAATTTTTGCATGGTTGTTAGAGACAGTATACTAAAAGTGGACCGATATTGCCCATTTGCAATACCATCCGACCTACATCAATAACAATTAATTGTGCCAAGTTTCAAGTCGATAGCTTGTGATTTCAACAGGCGGACGGACATGCTCAGATCGACTCAGAATTTCACAACGATCCAGAATATATATACTTTATGGGGTCTTAGAGCAATATTTCGATGTGTTACAAACGGAATGACAAAGTTAACATACCCCCCATCCTATGGTGGAGGGTATAAAAAGAGTCTAGATCATAAAATGAACTTATTTCAACATCTGTGAAAATTCTCTTGTAAATACAATCATTTGCAGAAAAAATCTTCATGACCGTAGAATTCAAATGGGGTCGTATGTCTGTCTATATATGTGTGTTTTTGTGTCTGCAAAATTCTTAACGCACCAAGTTCTTGGCACATCTTCGAAAATAATGAAAGTGTATATGAAAATCCTGACATGCAAACCAAAAAATCATTTGGCAATACAAGGTTTTATGAGTGCTTGGGAAAAATTTCCATTTCGGTTATCCCATTTCGCCACCGCAGACCCAAACAAAAACCAACGAAACAAAACAAAAAATCAATACCGGAAACAGAAACTATTTCTTGCAATGTGAGGGATCTGGTAATCTGGAGTGCTTGTCTAAAACTAAACAAACACGGTGTCTGGCAATTTGCTTTTTCATTTAGAGGGTTTAGTATTTTCGTTGGTTTGATTTTAAGAAACGAAATCTTTGTTTTATCTTGAAGACATGGACATGTCAAAAATTAACAATTTTTTTTTATTTCCCTTTTCTTCCTTTTGCGGGATAAAATTTAAGATACTAATGGCGGGCTTGCAAATTTCACATACTGAACGAACATAAAATTGTAGGTTGAAAAACTAGGATTTCATCCAGTAAAAGAAACTGTGTAAAGCCATATTGGTAACATGGCTTCAGTTTTCGCCGAACATTAAATTAGGTTTACCACCGTTTCAATTTCTTTTCTGAGCACTGATGATAATATTTTCAATGAGTCAAGTTTAAATGTTTCTCTTAGTGGCTTAATAGGTCTATCAGTGAGCCGTTACAATATATTGCCGTAGTGTTACAATGCTTCTAGCCCTTCTGCCCAAATGATAGGTTATGTTGAGCTAAAAAATTCCACTAGTGATAACATATCCTGCCCAGATAACGAAAACTGAAGTATCTTAATACATATCTACATATCAAAAACAATCTTACAAATTTTGAAAATTTTTTCTACCAAAAATCAACAAAATTTTAAATGTCCTATTTTTTTCTTCGAAAGAAATGTTTTTTATAAGTTTATTCCAGTATATGTAACATTATATATTGCAACAATTGTTTTTGTGTATAAATATCCCTTGCATGTGTAAATGAGCCGATTTTAATTGTTTTAACGATTTATGTTGCACTAACAAAGGAACGTTACTAATTCTTTAAAAAGGGAGAACGTACTTACTTGACGGTATGACCCAACATGAAAATTACAACTTTTAATGACATTGAATATGTAGAACATTTTGTCAAAATTATATTTCTATAGAAAATTTTGTCTAAATTTTATTTCTATAAAAAATTTTGTCAAAATTTTATTTCTATAGAAAATGTTGTCAAAAATTTATTTCTATAGAAAATTCTGTCAAAATTTTATTTCTATAAAATATGTTGTCCGAATTTTATCTTTACAGAAAATTTTGTCAAAATTTTATTTCTATAGAAAATTTTGTCAAAATTTTTATTCTATAGAAAATTTTGTCCAAATTTTATTTCTATGGAAAAGTTTATCAACATTCTATTACTATAGAAAATTTCGTCAAAAAATTATTTCTATAGAAAACTTTGTCAAAATTTTATTTTTATAGAAAATTTGGTCAACGTTTTATTTATATAGAAGATTTTATCAAAATTTTATTTCTATAGAAAAGTTTCTCAAAATTTTACTTCTAACGAAAATCTTGTCAATATTTTATTTCAATAGAAAATTCTGTAAAAATTTTATTTCTAATGAAAATGTTCTCAAAATTTTATTTCTATGGAAAATTTTATCAACATTTTAGTTCTATAGAAAATTTTTTTCAAAATTGTATTTCTATAGAAAATTTTGTTAAAATTTTATTCTTATAGTTAATACCCTTCACCACTACTGTCTAAGTCTTCGGGTCAAATACAATCGCTTTTAAATCGGTTAAAATTTAGATAAATATAGCTGCCATATATATTTATCACTGATTTAATCATAATTCACGTATTTATGAACCGATGTTCAACCGATATCAGCTAAATCGGTTCAGATTTATATATAGCTCCCATATATATCTTTCGTCCGATTTGGACTTATATGGCCCCAAAAGCGAGAGTTTTGCCCTGATTTGCTTCAAATTTTGCACAACGAGTACGTTTAATAGTATCGTTAATTGTGCCAAATTTAGTTGAAATCGGTTCAGATGTAGATATAGCTCCCATATATATCTTTCGTCCGATTTGGACTCATATAGCCTCAAAAGCCAGAATTTTATCCTGATTTGCTTAAAATTTTGTACAAGGAGTGCGTTTAATACTATCGTTCAGTGTGCCACATAGTGTACCATCCCAGGGCATTAGCCCTGAATATAAATTTTGTTCAGATGGAGTCAGATTTATATGTATGTATTTGGGAAAAAAAACCTTTATATATAGCACCCAACACATTTTGGCGGATTTGATATAGTACCGAAAATGTGGATTTACAAAGTGGTGCAGGGTTTAATATAGTCGGTCCCACCCGACTTTAGACTTTCGTTACTTGTTTTTTTTTCAAAATTTTATTTTTGTAGGACTTCTTGTCAAATTTTTATTTCTAATAAAAATGTTGTCACAATTTTATTTCTAAAGAAAATCTTGTCAAGATTTTGTTTCTATAGAAAATTTTTTCAAAGTTTTATTTCTATAAAAAATTTTTTTAATTTTTTATACCCACCACCATAGAATGGTGACGGGGGTATAATAAGTTTGTCATTCCGTTTGTAAAGCATCGAAATATCGATTTCCGACTATATAAAGTATATATATTCTTGATCAGGGAGAAATTCTAAGACGATATAACGATGTCCGTCTGTCCGTCTGTCTGTCTGTCTGTCTGTCTGTCTGTTGTAATCACGCTACAGCCTTCAATAATGAAGCAATCGTGCTGAAATTTTGCACAAGCTCGTCTTTTGTCTGCAGGCAGGTCAAGTTCGATGATGGGCTATATCGGTCCAGGTTTTGATATAGTCCCCATATAAACCGACCTCCCGATTTAGGGTCTTGGGCTTATAGAAATCGTAGTTTTTATCCAATTTGCCTGAAATTTGAAATCTGGAGGTATTTTATGACCATAAAGAGATGTGCCAAAAATGGTGAGTATCGGTCCACGTTTTAGTATAGCCCCCATATAGACCGATCTCCCGATTTTACCTCTTGGGCTTATAGAAACCGCAGTTTTTATTCAATTTACCTGAAATTTGAAATCTAGAGGTATTGTAGGACCACAAATACGTGTGCCAAAAATTGTGAGTATCGGTCCATATTTTGGTATAGCCCCCATATAGACCGATCTCCCGATTTTACTTCTTGGGCTTATAGAAACCGCAGTTTTTATTCAATTTATCTGAAATTGGAAATCTAGAGGTATTGTAGGACCACAAATACGTGTGCCAAAAATTGTGAGTATCGGTCCATATTTTGGTATAGCCCCCATATAGACCGATCTCCCGATTTTACTTCTTGGGCTTATAGAAAACACAGTTTTTATTCAATTTACCTGAAATTGGAAATCTAGAGGTATTGTAGGACCACAAATACGTGTGCCAAAAATTGTGAGTACCGGTCCATATTTTGGTATAGCCCCCATATAGACCGATCTCCCGATTTTACTTCTTGGGCTTATAGAAACCGCAGTTTTTATTCAATTTATCTGAAATTGGAAATCTAGAGGTATTGTAGGACCACAAATATGTGTGCCAAAAATTGTGAGTATCGGTCCATATTTTGGTATAGCCCCCATATAGACCGATCTCCCGATTTTACTTCTTGGGCTTATAGAAACCGCAGTTTTTATTCAATTTACCTGAAATTGGAAATCTGGAGGTATTGTAGGACCACAAATACGTGTGCCAAAAATTGTGAGTATCGGTCCATATTATGGCATAGCCCCCATATAGACCGATCTCCCGATTTAGGGTCTTGGGCTTATAGAAACCGTAGTTTTTATCCAATTTGTCTGAAATTGGAAATCTAGAGGTATTTTAGGACCATAAAGAGGTGTGCCGAAAATGGTGAGTATCGATCCATATTTTGGTATAGCCCCCATATAGACCGATTCCCCAATTTTACTTCTTGGGCTTCTAGAATACTAAGTTTTTATCCTATTTGCCTGAAATTGGAAATCTAGAGGTATTTTCGGGTCACAAAGAGGTGTGCCGAAAATGGTGAGTATCGGTCCATATTTTAGTATAGCCCCCATAAGAACGATCTCCCGATTTAACTCGTTGGGTTTCTAGAAACCGTAGTTTTTATCTGATATGCCTGAAATTGTAAATATTCTGGTATTTTAGGCTCACAAATGGACTGAATAGTCTAAGTGAGCCTGAAATTTAATCGGGCTGCCACTTTAACCTAACCTAACCTAACCTAGGCTCACAAAAACGTGTATCGGATTAAGTTTTTATCGGTCCATTTGGTAATGCCTCCATATAGACCGACTTCACTTCTTGAGGGTGTAGAAGGCGCACTGATCATGAAAATTGCTTGAAACTCAATGTAAAATTTCCAGATTTTACTTCTACAGATTTAAGATTTCAAATCAAGACGTTATTTTGTAATTTTCTTGCACACTTACAAGAGTTGTTAATGATTCCTCTAAACCTCAAACAAAAATGGTTCTTATAAATCCAGAATCTGATATTGTCCTCATAGGTGAAATCTTTTAATTTATCTTCGAGAAGTGTCCTCAAGTCCTCAAGCCCTCCTGAAATTTAAAAGGAAACCCTAATATTTGGTTCATGGTGGTGGGTATTTAAGATTCGGCCCGGCCGAACTTACTGCTGTATATACTTGTTTTTTTTAATTTTGCTAAATTTTTTTTTTTTTTTGTATAGAAAATTTTGTAAATTTTTTATTTCTTTCAAAAATGTTGTAAAAATTTTATTTCTATAGAAAATTTTGTCAACATTTTATTTCTATAGAAATTTTTCTCAAATTTTATTTTCTATGGAAAATTTTTTCAAAATTTTATTTCTATAGAAAATTTTCTCAAAAATTTATTTCTATAGAAAATCTTGTCAAAATTTTATTTCTATAGAAAATTTTGTAAAAATGACTAAATGACTAAAAATATTACACTTTTGCGAAATTACTTAAAAATGGCTTAAGATTTCAATATTTCTCATATTTTTTGTGCTCCGCCCCTGGGGTATTATACGATTCAAATTTTAAGTCGAACAAGCCTAAAATATTTTGTGCAAATGGGTTCAGATTTAAATAACTTTATATGGGAATATAAACACATTTGAAGAATTTGAGATATTATCGAAAATGTAGATCTGCAATGTGGTACAGGGTATTTATAGCTGAACATATGAAAACATACATGCAAAAAAATAATTTCTTTCCTCCCAATTCTTTCCTTCGCATTTGCTTTTCGCTGTAGGGAAGCGTATTTGGAAGAAAAGTATATACTTTTTGTGATAAACGTTTATTCTTTTCCAAGATGTAAAAACAATTTCATAAAGACAAACTTAAAAAATTCATTGTTTTCTTGCTAATTGTATTTTCCCTTACATCTTTCTCACATCCACGAGGTTTTTTAGTTCTTAACACCTTTTCCTATAATACCAACAATGTAGAAGAAATTATACGATTTTATAAATTTTTAAAATTTTTTTTACCTTTCGCCTGGACGAACCGCGGACCATGCACTTTGTAAGCCAACACACTAACCACTGAGCTATGTACCTGTTTGGTCATCAATAGATAAATATCCAAATAAGATATATTTGTATAGCATAGCTTGCGGCGCCCACAAACCGAATAAACAAAGTTTATTTACCAGAAACAAACATTTAGTTTGGCACCGTGGAGCAGTGGTTGCTACGTCCGACTTGCATGTCAAGGGTCGTGGATTCGATCCCTGCTTCGACAAAAGTTTTTTTATTTTTTTTTTTACATATATTCCAGATATGTTCGGAAGATTCCGAAAAAATGTTCAACATTGCATTGTAGTTATTAAATTTTGAACTGTAAAATGTGTCTTATTAAAGACCTAAAGTCAGAAAAGAACAGTGTTTGATATAAACGAAATGGACTGTGTTGTTGTTGCAAAAATATCTTTTTTATTGAAAAAATAAAAATTTTGTAACAAACGAATTTTTTTGGTGATAAAAGTTTAAAATTTTCGATGCAATTCAAAAAACTCTAACAAAAGAAAAACGTTTTCGGCACACGTTTTCCAAACCTTTTTTTTTTTCTTTGCGTGTACGTTTGTTTTTTTTGTGTCATAAAGAATTTATGAATTCCATCATTGGAAAATTCTTGTGAACTCTACTCATAAAATAAATGAACTATGTTTCTTTATGTAACATATTCACTCAATTCAATATTTATTTAATTATTTTTTTATAAAAAAATTTTGGCCATTTTCATGTTGCTCTGTTATAGCTTGGTAGATGCTACAAGAGTTTATAGTTAAGCTGTCTATAAAATTCACGGGTATCTTTAATGTGCTCAAAGGCTTCACTTTAATGCTATGGTATTTACATAATTTTCTCTCATCAGCGAATTCATCGCTATGCCTGACGGTAAGCAAATAGCATGAGTTCTTAATTCAAATTTTTTTTGTGATTTTTTTTTTTAATTATCTTTGTTAAGATTTAATAAACTGCTGCTCATGTTGATGCTGCTGTATTTCGACTAAGGTGACCAAGGACAATTATGGGTTTTACGGGATTTTGGTCATGATGCCAAAAGAGAAGGTCGAAATAACGCTGTTGTTTTCAAATTAATTAACATTTAATTGGCATTTGGCTGCTGTTTCTTTCTCTCTTTCAACGTTAAAAAAATAACTTTATTAATTTATTTATATTTAACAAAAAATTCCAATATAATTTAAGTGAGTTATTTGTCCGTTGGAAAAAAAGATATGAAAAAAAAACACTGCCACTTGTGTTAAGTTTTCCAAGTGAAATTTTGGTGACATTCTTAATTGTTAATAAAATGCATTTCCCAATAATAATCTCTATCAATTTAAAGAAAAGTTATCAAACATATAGGGTAGCTGATATGTTGTGCAACAAAGTAAATGTGAATATATTTTTAATTTTATTTTCCAAAAGCTAAAACTGTCGTAAATAACATCAACATCAGTTTAGATTTGCTCGAATTGGTTACACTGAAAACATGTCCGCTTCCAAAGATTTGGTCTTTATATTAATAATATTTGGTATTGATTCCGATCCATAGAAGCAGAGAATTGAAGTCAGAACGAGCGTGCCTTTGCTCATTTAAATACAATTTTTGGATAGTTTCTCTTTTAATTATGCATATATTGTATTTGAAAATTCGGTACGTATAATTTTATTAATATGCCAACTTCTTCTCATTTTAAATTTTTCCTGGAGGGGCTAAGCCCCCCGCCCCATCCCAGAGAAATTTCCTAGCTCAGCCAATATCGCACATCATTTTATGGAAAAAAATTTGCGACTCTAGAAGCCCAAGAATTCAAATTGGGAGAGCGGTTAAGGGTGATACGGTCAAAATTTGGTCAATATAAACTTGACGTATTTCTTTCAATTTTGCATTTAAAAAACCTGAACACCCCTCATTTTGAAGGTGTGTGTGTGTGTAGAATATTGCTCTTATTTTGATTTTGGAATTCACTCTTCAGTTGTCAAAATGCCGCCCAAGCAAGAAGAGCAGCGTATCAAAATTTTTCTCGCGCATCGCGAAAATCCGGGCTACTCGCACGCAAAATCGCTAAAAGTTGTCAAATCAACCGTTACAAATGTAATTAAAGTGTTTGGGTAACGTTTGTCGACAGCCAGGAAGTCTGGATCGAGGGGAAATCGAAAACCGGAAGCCGCTGAGACGACAAAGAGAGTTGCCGGTAGTTTCAAGCGAAACCCTAACCTCTCTATCCGAGATGCCGCAAATAAGCTGGGTGTAGCCGGACTATCGACTTACAAGAAGGTAGTGACTCCAAATCGCGATGATAAACAAAATACGACGGCCAAAGCGCGATCCCGGAGGCTGTATACGACGATGCTGACGAAGTTTGACTGCGTGGTAATGGAAGACGAAACCTATGTCAAAGCCGACTACAAGCAGCTTCCGGGACAGGAGTTTTATACGGCAAAAGGAAGGGGAAAGGTAGCAGATATTTTCAAGCACATAAAACTGTCAAAGTTCGCAAAGAAATATCTGGTTTGGCAAGCCATCTGTACCTGTGGCTTGAAAAGCAGCATTTTCATAGCTTCCGGGACTGTCAACCAAGAAATTTACGTGAAATAGTGTTTGAATAAACGTCTGCTGCCTTTCCTGAAGAAACACGGTTGTTCCGTACTGTTTTGGCCGGATTTGGCATCTTGCCATTACGGTAAAAAGGCCATGGAGTGGTACGCTACCAACAGGTGGTTCCCAAGGACAAGAACCCTCCCAACACGCCAGAGCTCCGCCCAATTGAGAAATACTCGGCTATTGTCAAGCGGAACCTAAAGAAGACCAAAAAAAACTGCTAAGGACGAGCAGCAGTTCAAGGCAAACTGGCTTTCTGGGGCGAAGAAGGTGGACAAGGTGGCTGTACAAAATCTGATGGCAGGTGCCAAGCGTGAGGACCGGCAATTCGGATTTGGAAAAGCGAAAGCCTAACTGAATATTTTTCCTGAATTTTATACTAATTGAACTTGAAAAAGAAATTTAATTTGATTTTTTAAATAAACGATTTCACCGATTTACACGCGTTTTCCCTTGACCAAATTTTGACCGTATAACCCTTTATATATGGGCCTGAGCACACCATATTTAATTTTGAACCAAAAATACCTCTAGATTTCCCATTTCAAGCAAATGAGATAGGTTAGGTTAGGTGGCAGCCCGATGTATCAGGCTCACTTAGACTATTCAGTCCATTGTGGTACCATATTGGTGAACTTCTCTCTTATCACTGAGTGCTGCCCGATTACATGTTAAGCTCAATAACAAGGGACCTCCTTTTTATAGCCGTGTCCGAACGGCGTTCCACATTGCAGTGAAACCACTTTGAGAAGTTTTGAAACCCTCAGAAATGTCACCAGCATTACTGAGGTGGGATAATCCACCGCTGAAAAAACTTTTTGGTGTTCGGTCGAAGCAGGAATCAAACCCACGACCTTGTGTATGCAAGGCGGGCATGCTACTCATTGCACCACGGTGGCTCCCAAATGAGCAAATGAGATGAACATTTCGCTGACCAGATGGCAGAGAAGCAAAATCGGGAGATCAGTCTATATGAGAGCTATATTAAAACATAGACCGATATTTCCACATTTTTGGCTCTTTCCCACAGCTTTCACAGAAATTGTTCGTTGTGTAATATTGCTGAAATTTGCTTTTGACGCAAAGTGTCATCTCTATCCAATTCGGCGCCTACAAACTTTTTTGGCGGTCTTTCACGTTCTTCATTTCTCACATCAAAATTATTATTTATGAAACGTTGAAACCATCTTTTGCATGTCGCTTCTGATAGAGCATGATGACCAAATGCCTCTACAAGTATTCGATGCGAATCTGCAGCATTTTTCTTCAAATGAAAACAAACAAGTATATGCGGCCGTAAGTTCGGTTGAAATTTGCTCCACCAAGAGGCTTCAGAGGTCCAATCTAGGGATCGGTTTATATTGGGGCTACATAATTATGGACCGATATGGACTGATTTTTGCATGGTTGTTAGTGTCCATATATTTACAAAAAATACAAAATTTCAACGTAATCGGATGAAATTTGCTCCTCCAAGAGGATCGAAAACCAAATCTGGGGATCCGTTTATATGGGGGTTATATATAATTATGGACCGATATGGACCAATTTTTGCGTGGTTGTTAGAGACCATATACTAACACCTCGTACCAAATTTAAAACGGATCCGATGAAATTTGCTGCTCTAAGAGGCTCCGCAAGCCAAATCTGATGGTCGGTTTATATGGGGGCTATATATAATTAAAGACCGACAGGGACCAATTTTTGCGTGGTGGTTAAAGACCATATACTAACACCTCGTATCAAATTTCAAACGGATCCGATGAAATTTGCTGCTCTAAGAGGCTCCGCAAGCCAAATCTGATGGTCGGTTTATATGGGGACAATACGTAAAAGTGATCCGATTGGTCCATTTGCAATACCAAATTGGCCAAATTGCCTTTTTGCACGAGTACAAAGCCACCGTGGCTTTTCTCGCCCTTACTTCAATATTAAGCCTAAAGTTCAGCTTCCTGTCCAGAATAACGTGAAAGGTATTTGGCACACTCACCAAAGGGAATTTCAATACCCCCTACGGATAAAGGGTGATACGGTCAAAATTTGGTCAAGGGAAAACGCCTGTAAATCGGTGAAATCGTTTATTTAAAAAATCAAATTAAATTTCTTTTTCAAGTTCAATTAGTATAAAATTCAGGAAAAATATTCAGTTAGGCTTTCGCTTTTCCAAATCCGAATTGCCGGGCCTCACGCTTGACACCTGCCATCAGATTTTGTACAGCCACCTTGTCCACCTTCTTCGCCGCAGAAAGCCAGTTTGCCTTGAACTGCTGCTCGTCCTTAGCATTTGTTTTTGGTCTTCTTTAGGTTCCGCTTGACAATAGCCCAGTATTTCTCAATTGGGCGGAGCTCTGGCATGTTGGGAGGGTTCTTGTCCTTGGGAACCACCTGCACGTTGTTGGTGGCGTACCACTCCATGGCCTTTTTACCGTAATGGCAAGATGCCAAATCCGGCCAAAACAGTACGGAACAACCGTGTTTCTTCAGGAAAGGCAGCAGACGTTTATTCAAACACTCTTTCACGTACATTTCTTGGCTGACAGTCCCGGAAGCTACGAAAATGCTGCTTTTCAAGCCACAGGTACAGATGGCTTGCCAAACCAGATATTTCTTTGCGAACTTTGACAGTTTTATGTGCTTGAAAATATCTGCTACCTTTCCCCTTCCTTTTGCCGTATAAAACTCCTGTCCTGGAAGCTGCTTGTAGTCGGCTTTGACGTAGGTTTCGTCGTCCATTACCACGCAGTCAAACTTCGTCAGTACCGTCGTGTACAGCCTCCGGGATCGCGCTTTGGCCGTCGTATTTTGTTTATCATCGCGATTTGGAGTCACTATCTTCTTGTAAGTCGATAGTCCGGCTCGTTTTTTGGCTCGATGCACGGTTGTAGAGGATACACCCAGCTTATTTGCGGCATCTCGGAGAGAGAGCTTAGAGTTTCGTTTGAAACTACCGGCAACTCTCTTTGTCGTCTCAGCGGCTTCCGGTTTTCGATTTCCCCCCGATCCAGACTTCCTGGTTGTCGACAAACGTTCCCCAAACACTTTAGTTACATTTGTTGCGGTTGATTTGGCAGCTTTTAGCGATTTTGCCAGCTTTGCGTACGAGTAGCTCGGATTTTCGCGATGCGCGAGCAAAATTTTGATACTCTGCTCTTCTTGCTTGGACGGCATTTTGTCAACTGAAGAGCAAAATCAAAATAGGAGCAACATTCTATACACACACCTTCAAAATGAGGGGTGTTCAGGTTTTTTAAATGCAGAATTGAAAGAAATACGTCAAGTTTATATTGACCAAATTTTGACCGTATCACCCTTTATGTGCTTAACCGAGGGAGTTTTGGGATCTTTGCAGCACATGACTAATTCTGCCTTTGCAGGATTTAATCCAAGACCAGTCTCTTTCGCCCATTTCTCAGTCATCCGGAGGGCTCTCTGTATAACATATCTGATTGTGGATGGAAATTTTCCCCTCACTTCTAGCGTCACATCATCTGCGTATGCCACCACTTTTATCCTTTCTTTTTCTAGGGAAACCAGGAGGTTGTTTATAACAGCATTCCAAAGAAGAGGTGATAGAACACCTGCTTGGGGAGTGTCTCACATACCTTTGTTTGTTTGCTTGGTCTAGTTTGGCCGAAATACGTCCCCTCCTTAGCAGTTCGTCTAGCAGCCTAAGTATACTTGGATCAACATTCAGAGTTGCCAGTCCATTTAATATAGAGCTCAGATTGACGTTATTGAATGCCCCTTCGATGTCTAGAAACGCCACCATTGTGTATTCTTTGACAGATAGTGAGCTTTCAATAAAGCTGACTAGTTCATGCAAAGCGGTCTCAGTAGACCTGCCTTTCGAATATGCATGCTGCCGTTTAGAGAGCAAACTTGAGTCGACGCTAGTTCTAAGATAAATGTCTATCATCCTCTCCAGATTCTTAAGTAGGAATGAGGATAAGCTGATTGGTCGGAAATCCTTCGCACTCAAGTGAGAGACTTTTCCCGCTTTAGGTATGAAAACGACTTTTGTTTCCCTCCACTTTTCTGGAATATATGCTAAGTTTATACATCCTTTATACATCACCGTCAACCAGGGGATAATTCTTTCAGTCACTGCTTGTAACTCCATCAGGTCCGGGGGATTTGAATGATCCAAAGCTATTTAATGTCCATTTTATACTAGATTCCGATACAATTTCCTCGATATGAAATGACCGCTGAGCCACTGTGGCACCACCAGAACATAGTTCAACTGTCTGATTTCCAGGAAAATGTGTGTCCAATAGTACCTCCAGCGTCTCCTCACTGGACGTTGTCCAATTGCCCTCCGATGTTTTAATGAAACCTGGAGCGGACTTAGTGGATGCTAGTACCTTCCGTAGTCTGGAAGCCTTGGTCGTATTCTCAATACTGCTGCAGTAAACATTTCAAGAGTTATGCTAAGCCTTTCTCAGTTCTCGACCTACATCAATAACAACTACTTATGCCAAGTTTCAAGTCGATAGCTTGTTTCTCAAGCAGATCAGTTCAACCAGTACGCTTCCCACAGACAAATGTAAAGATTTTACCTATGAAGACTAGATCAGTTTCTGAATTTATAAGAACAATTTTTTGTTTGAGTTTTAGAGGAATCATAAATATCTCTTGTAAGTGTACAAGAAAATGATGAAATAACGCCTTGATTTGAAATATAAAATATGTAGATTTTCATCCCAATTATTTAAATGATTACGAGAAGTAAAATCTGGTAATTTTGCATTCAGTTTCAAGCAATTTTCATGATCAGTGCGCCTTCAATACCCTCAATAAGTGAAATCAATCTATATGGAAGCTTTACCAAATGGACCGATACAACTAAATCATATACACTTTGTTATGGGTCTAAAATGCCAGTATATTTTCAATTAGTGGCAAATCGGATAAAAACTAAAATTTTTAGAAACCCTAGGAGATAAATCGGGAATTCGGTGTAATAGGGGCTATACCAAAACATGGAAGGATGCACACAGTATTCAGCACATTTAATTGTAGTTCTGGAATCTAGACCCCAAATCGGAGGGCCGGTTTATAAGGGGGCTATATAAAAAACTGTACCGATACTCAATATATACGGCACACCTCTTTATTTTCCTATAATACCTCTAAATTTCCAATTTCAGGCAAATTGGATAAAAACAACGGATTCTAGAAGCCCAAGAAGTAAAATCGGGAGATCGGTCTATATGGAGACTATATCAAAACATGGATCGGTTCTTACTATTTTCGACACACGTCTTTATGGTCGTAGAATACCTCCATATTCCAAATTTCAGGCAAATTGGATAAAAACTACGGATTCTGGAAGCCCAAGAAGTAAAATTGGGAGATCGGTCTATATGGAGGCTATACAAAACATGGACCGGTACTCACTATTTTCGGTACATCTCTTTATTTTCCTAGAATACCTCTAGATTTCCAATTTCAAGCAAATTGGATAAAAACTACGGATTCTAGAAGCCAAAGAAATAAAATCGGGAGATCGGTCTATATGGGGGCTATATCAAAACATGGACCGGTACTCACCATTTTCGACACACGTCTTTATGGTCGTAGAATACCTCTAGATTCCAAATTTCAGGCAAATTGGAAAAAAACTACGGATTCTAGAAGCCCAAGAAGCAAAATCGGGAAATCGGTCCATATAGGGGCTATACCAAAACATGGATCGATACACCCCATTTCCGGCACACCTCTTTATGGTCCTAGAATACCTCTAGATTTCCGTTTTGATGCAAATTGGGTAAAAATTACGGATTCTGGAAGACCAAGAAGTAAAATCGGGAGATCGGTCTATATAGTGGCTATATCAAAACATGGACCGGTACTCGCCATTTTCGATACACGTCTTGACGGCCCTAGAGTACCTCTAGATTTCAAATTTGAGGTAAATTGGATTAAAACTACGGATTCTAGAAGTCCAAGAAGTAAAATCGGGAGATCGGTCTATATGGGGACTATATCAAAACATGGACCGATACTCTCCATTTTTGGTACATCTCTTTATTTTCCTAGAATACCTCTAGATTCCAAATTTCAGGCAAATTGAGTAAAAAATTACGGATTCTAGAATACCAAGAAATAAAATCGGGAGATCGGTCTATATAGTGGCTATATCAAAACATGGACCGATACTCTCCATTTTTGGTACATCTCTTTATTTTCCTAGAATACCTCTAGATTCCAAATTTCAGGCAAATTGAGTAAAAAATTACGGATTCTAGAATACCAAGAAATAAAATCGGGAGATCGGTCTATATAGTGGCTATATCAAAACATGGACCGATAGGCACCATTTTCGGGAAACTTTTTGATGGTCCTAAACTACCTCTAGATTTCCAATTTCAGGCAAATTGGAAACCTGGATCGATATAGCCCATCTTCGAACTTGACCTGCCTTCAAACAAGAGACGAATCTGTGCCAAATTTCAGGACGATAGCGCCATTATTGAAGGCTGTAGCGTGATTACAATAGACAGACAGACGGACATGCTTATATCGTCTTAGAATTTCTCCCTGATCTTGAATATAGTCGGAAATCGATATTTAGATGTGTTACAAACGGAATGACAAACTTATTATACCTCCGTCACCATTCTATGGTGGTGGGTATAAAAAATAACGGCTCGTTCACAACAAGTGTTCTTGACGCTCACTTCATACCCGGTATACATGGTAAAATTTCTTTATGTTAAAGAAATTTGTCCATAATTTCTTTAACATTTTGGAATTTACACAATTCCATGTACTAAAATATAGGCTGCGTAATCTTTTTTACTACGTTCATAATTTCTCAGTGTAGATTTCTATATTCATTATTGAAAGCTGTAGGGCAGTTAACCCTTTCACTACCGAAATAAACCTATTGTTAAAAACTTTTATTTTTCTTCTGTTTTTACTTGTACTAGGTTAGGTTAGGTGGCAGCCCGATATATCAGGCTCACTTAGACTAAAGGGTGATACGGTCAAAATTTGGTCAAGGGAAAACGCGTGTAAATCGGTGAAATCGTTTATTTAAAAAATCAAATTAAATTTCTTTTTCAAGTTCAATTAGTATAAAATTCAGAAAAAATATTCAGTTAGGCTTTCGCTTTTCCAAATCCGAATTGCCGGGCCTCACGCTTGACACCTGCCATCAGATTTTGTACAGCCACCTTGTTCACCTTCTTCGCCGCAGAAAGCCAGTTTGCCTTGAACTGCTGCTCGTCCTTAGCAGTTTTTTTGGTCTTCTTTAGGTTCCGCTTGACAAAAGCCCAGTATTTCTCAACTGGGCGGAGCTCTGGCGTGTTGGGAGGGTTCTTGTCCTTGGGAACCACCTGCACGTTGTTGGCGGCGTACCACTCCATGGCCTTTTTACCGTAATGGCAAGATGCCAAATCCGGCCAAAACAGTACGGAACAACCGTGTTTCTTCAGGAAAGGCAGCAGACGTTTATTCAAACACTCTTTCACGTAAATTTCTTGGTTGACAGTCCCGGAAGCTATGAAAATGCTGCTTTTCAAGCCACAGGTACAGATGACTTGCCAAACTTTGACAGTTTTATGTGCTTGAAAATATCTGCTACCTTTCCCCTTCCTTTTGCCGTATAAAACTCCTGTCCCGGAAGCTGCTTGTAGTCGGCTTTGACGTAGGTTTCGTCGTCCATTACCACGCAGTCAAACTTCGTCAGCATCGTCGTATACAGCCTCCGGGATCGCGCTTTGGCCGTCGTATTTTGTTTATCATCGCGATTTGGAGTCACTACCTTCTTGTAAGTCGATAGTCCGGATCGTTTTTTGGCTCGATGCACGGTTGTAGACGATACACCCAGCTTATTTGTTTGAAACTATTATTTCGTTTGAAACTACCGGCAACTCTCTTTGTCGTCTCAGCGGCTTCCGGTTTTCGATTTCCCCCCGATCCAGACTTCCTGGCTGTCGACAAACGTTCCCCAAACACTTTAATTACATTTGTAACGGTTGATTTGGCAACTTTTAGCGATTTTTCCAGCTTTGCGTGCGAGTAGCTCGGATTTTCGCGAGCAAAATTTTGATACGCTGCTCTTCTTGCAAGGACGGCATTTTGACAACTGAAGAGTGAATTCCAAAATCAAAATAGGAGCAACATTCTACACACACACACCTTCAAAATGAGGGCTGTTCAGGTTTTTTAAATGAAAATTGAAAGAAATACGTCAAGTTTATATTGACCAAATTTTGACCGTATCACCCTTTATTCAGTCCATTGTGATACCACATTGGTGAACTTCTCACTTATCACTGAGTGCTGCCCGATTCCATGTTAAGCTCAATGACAAGGGACCTCCTTTTTATAGGCGAGTCCCAAATTACAGTGAAACCAATTAGAGAAGCTTTGTCATCAACATTACTGAGGTGGGATAATCCACCGCTGAAAAACTTTTTGGTGTTCGGTCGCAGCAGGAATCGAACCCACGACCTTGTATATGCAAGGCGGGCATGCTAACCATTGCACCATGGTGTACTAACAGCATGTAGAACAAAAATGATCATTTTGAAAACCTACCTCAATTACTTCAAGACCTACACCCTCAAAAAAATCGCTTCTGTAACATATATCCCAAACATATTTTGCTTCAAGCATATATATTTGGCCCAAACAAAATATTGTTCAAACATATTATGTTTCACCTTAGGGCATATACTAGTAGAAAAAAATGTTAATGAAATTTTCTTTGTGTGGATATATTTTTAAGGCGCCAATTGGTTACTTCCATTATTTTATTTGCAGCATACTCTCTAGGTCTCTCTTTCTAAACATATATATGTTTATAGGTTATTTCTAAATTAATACATGTTTGCTTCTAAGCATAAACAAACATTTTATGTCCCAAACATAATATGTTCTAACATATTAACATATATATCCCAAACATGTTATGCTAGTTTATGAACATTATATGCTTGCACTTAAAAATATTGTGTTAAAAAATTTGAGTTCCAAACATATAATTTTTACATCCAAACATATGAAAAACAGTCCTTTTCGTCCGTGTTTATGAGCTTCTTCTGAAAATTTGATTCTTGAATTGTGACCAAATGGCCTTTAGAAAATAAGCGCTATTTGGCCATAATATCTTTCAAAGTGTGAGAAAAAATACAAAAAAAAAAACGAAAAAGTATCAGCTATAGTTTTTGTATAAATTTTCATTTACCAGAAGCATACAGTAAAAAAATTGTCTCAAATTTTCGTATTTTTCGTTTATTGTTAAAGAAGTTTATAAAAAATATATTTTAGACCTCGCCAATATGGACAATATTTATAGCTTATTTAGACTAAAGCCTCTACTTTAAAATAACATCGAGAAATAAATCGAAACTAAGTGGGAAAATAGAATTTGGTGTTTTTTCGAATGTCCTTCTAAGTGAACATCGGTAGTGAAAGGGCAGGCAGGCAGAAAGGCAGGCGGATACAATGACATCGTTAGATCATCTTATATTTTGTGTTACAAACGTAATGTCAAACTGATCTTTTTTTGAAGTATAGTAAAAAAGTCTTAAAATTTGTCGAATTGCATTACGAACTGCTGCCCCATCTACCGTATTCTGCTGATTCCGGCACGTTACTTTCTTTTGTTTCCAAACTCACTGGGCCCAAGTAACATAAGTTTATCACTGCTTTCAAGAAATGCTAAACTTTATTTTCCGTAGTCATAGTCACCCTATGAAAAAAAGGAAATTCATATAGCAACCACCCCAACCTTATAACAAGCCATGGTAACCTTGCACAACAAACACCGGTTACAAAAAAAAAAAAAAACAAACAAAAGGACACAACTCTCTGCCAACACCAAAATCAATTCAGTCAATACAAAAACGTCTGTCACATCGAAATTGTCTTCTTATGTTATTGTGTATATTTTCTTTAAACCTCTGACAATTAATAAATAATTAATTTAATTTAAATAATCGAAAATAAAACGCGTTCGTTTTCCCTAGTCATATGCACAAAAGATTAGCAAATTGAAGAGAAAATTGCCAGACTTAAATCCTCTCATACCGACGCATACAAAAGAAGATAGCCAGTCCGCAATTTACCATATAAATCCTTTAAAGGACTCGACTCGACTCAACGCCTCCCACCATACTGACATATTCTCTTGTAAACATTCAACGCTTGAGAGAGCATTTTGTAGCATAGCCATAATATCCAACGACCAGGAAACGAAAGGAAGTTAAAGGCCAGCGAAAGCCCGGCATAAAAGAGCAACAATGGTAAGTGACAAAAAGATTAATGCGTTCGCAACAAAATGGAGCAATTTGTTAAAAAAAATCTTGATCCCGATAAAAAAAAGATGGAGAAAAAAAGAGGAGTAAATGTTTAACTTTCCATACTCTGAATATCCTGACATCCGTCCTTTGGTCGGAGTCTAGTGGCCATCATTGGTAAATTTGAAAGAATGAAGTGAACATAAGTACACGGTAGGAGGTATCGGGACCATAAATAATTAACTTCCTATGAACTGATGGTAGCAAATTTTTAAAATCTGTTCATCATTTAACAAGAGTCGAAGGTATTTGTATCCCAAGTGAAGAAGGTCACATGGGGTATTGAAGTGTATATAAATATGGTAGACATGACTTGGCAGATACACTGAAAAAAATATATCGTAAATACCAGGGCTGTGGAGTCAAGCCAATTTAGCTCGACTGCGACTCCGACTCCAGCATTTTTCATCAGCCTCGACTCTGACTCCGGAGTCGACTGCGGGTTATATTACCCGGAGTTATATTACTAAATCCAAGGCCGTATTCAGGGGGGGGGATGAGGGGGATCAACCCCCCCCCCCCCCCCCCCCCCGAAATGAATGAATATTTTTATATAAAAAAATATATATATTTTTAGCTGCATAAAAAAATCTTATCGAAGATGTTGAAGAAAAGCTGGAGGTTTTATTTTGAAAAACGCTTAACTATAAAACTTGCAAAAATCATAGAATACTAGTTGAAAAGCCCGTCAAACGACGGTCGAAAAAAAACAAATTGTTTTTGTTCTCGCACCACAAATTTCATTTTTGGAAAATGTATTTCTGCTTTTTATGTGTGTTTGTTGTTCTTTTTGTGAACATGGCTCGCTTTGTTTGGCCATAGCAACAACAACGAAACAGCCAAACACACATATGTAAATGAAATGGCGCAAAACCTGCGAAAAGAACCTGCCTAATTCAGCGATGGAAGCACTTGGAGAGTGCAATAAAGAGATATTTCCAAACGTGCATATTCTTTTAAAAATTTTGATCACTTTGCCAGTTACTCAGGGATGGAAAATACAATTTTTAAGAAAGTACAAAAAGGTATTTTTTGAGCGGAAAGGTATTTTTTACTAAATTTCAACAAAAATTTCACTGGAAGATTATTGTCAAGAGACTGAATTTTAAAGAAAATAAAATTTTGACAAAATTTTCTATATAAATAAAATTTTGCAAAAATTTTCTATAGAAATAAAATTTTGCAAAAATTTCCTATAGAAATGATATTTTGCAAAAATTTCCTATAGAAATAAAATTTTTACAAAATTTTCTATAAAAATAAAATTTTGCAAAAATTCTATATAGAAATAAAATGTTGACAACATTTTCTACCGAAATAAAAACTCGATAATATAGAATCGCATTCTTTTTTCGACTAAAACATTCTTGAAGTTCAATAAAATCCTGTTTTTGACTATGTCTTTTACAAAATCGAGATTTTCTTCCCACATGAACATGTCTGTTTTGCCACATTTGTAAAAGACTATTAGCAAATGAGGTTGTTAAAGACTTTCTCAAAATATTAAAATATTTTGTCAAAGCTATTGTACCATAAATCTGATATCGACTCAAAAATGTCTACACAAAAGGTAACGGACGGACAGACGAACAGACGGACATGGTTATATCGACTCAGGGACCCATCCTGATCATTATTGCCAAAGACACCATGTGTCTATCTCGTCTCCTTCTGGGTGTTACAAACATATGCACTAACTTATAATACCCTGTTCCACAGTGTGGCGCAGGGTATAAATATGGGAAGCATTTAAATCTGAAGCAATTTTAAGGAAACTTCGCAAAAGTTTATTTATGATTTATCGCTCGATATATATGTATTAAAATTTTAGGAAAATTAATGTCATTTTTACAACTTTTCAACTAAGCAGTGGCGATTTTACAAGGAAAATGTTGGTATTTTGACCTTTTTTGTCGAAATCAGAAAAACATATATATGGGAGCTACATCTAAATCTGAACCGATTTCAACCAAATTGAGCACGCATACCTACAATGCTAATTCTACTCCCTGTGCAAAATTGCAACTAAATCGGAGTATAAAATTGGTCTCTGTGGTCATATGAGTGTAAATCGGGCGAAAGCTATATATTGGAGCTATATCTAAATCTGAACCGATTTCAACCAAATTTGCCACGCATAGCTACAATGCTAATTCTGCTCCCTGTGCAAAATTTCAACCAAATTGGGCCAAAACTCTAGCTATTAGAACAAATCTGAACCGATTTCAATTCAATTTTGCACACTTAACGGCACTACTAATTTTAATCCTAGTGCAAAATTTCAAACAGATTGGACCAAAACTCTGGCTTCTAGGACCATATTAGTCCATATTGGACGAAAGATATATATGGGAGCTATATCTAAATCTGAATCGATTTCAACCAAATTTGGCACGCATAGCTACAATGCTAAATCTACTCCCTGTGCAAAATTTCAACCAAATTGGGCCAAAACTCTGGCTTTTAGGACCATATTAGTCCATATCGGGCGAAAGATATATATGGGAGCTATATCTAAATCTGAACCGATTTCAATCAAATTTTACAGACTTGACTAGTAGTATAGTTGTACTCCTAGTGCAAAATTTCAACAAAATTCGGCCAAAAATCTGGCTTCTGGGGCGATATAAGTCCATATCGGACGAAAGATATATATGGGAGCTATATCTAAATCTGAACCGAATTCAATCAAATTCTGCACACTTGACTATGCGACTAAGTGTTATGTTTGTACAAAATTTCAAGAAAATCGGTATAAAACTCTGGCTGTTGGGTCCATATTAGTGCAAATCGGGCGAAAGATATATATGGGAGCTATATCTAAATCTGAACCGATTTCTTCCAAAATCAATAGGGATCTATTTTGACCCAAATTAGGAACATGTGCCAAATTTGATGGCGATTGAACTTAAATTGCGACCTAGACTTTGATCACAAAAATGTGTTCACAGACATACGGACGGACGGACAGACGGACATGGTTATATCGACTCAGGGACCCACCCTGAGCATTATTGCCAAAGACACCATGTGTCTATCTCGTCTCCTTCTGGGTGTTGCAAACATATGCACTAACTTATAATACCCTGTTCCACAGTGTGGAGCAGGGTATAAATATTGTATACATACCTATGCATAAATAAAATTTTCTACACATGAGATTATATGAATATTTTTTTCTAAGTTGAACCCCCCCCGAATTAAAATCCTGGCTACGGCCTTGACTAAATCTCATTTTAATACCACTAATTTGTAGTTCTATTGGGAGGTACGGTAAATGCGAGCTATATAAAGGTTTATATTCCCATATGCATGAATTTGAACCTGAACCGATTTAGACAAAATTGTATACACTTGTACAAAATCTATGTACTTAAAATTTAAATCTAACGTTATGGGACGAAACAAAATTTTAGTAAAAAACAAATACAAATAGTCTGAAGTTTGACGGGCCGACTATAATATACCCTGCACAACTTAGTATTTAGATCTACATTTCGATAAAATCTCAAATACTTCAAATTTTGAGAAAATTTGCTATAGAAATAAAAATTTGAGAAAATTTTCTGTAGAAATAAAATTTTGACCAAAACATCTATAGAAATAAAATTTTGACAAAATTTTCCATAGATATAAAATTTTAACAAAATTTTCTATAGAAATAAAATTTTGATAAAAATTTCTATAGAAATAAAATTTTGACTAAATTTTTTATAGAAATAATTTTTTGAAAAAATTATCCATAGAAATAAAGTTTTGCAAAATTTTCTATAGAAATAAAATTTTGCAAATTTCTATATAGAAACAAAATTTTCTATAAAAACGAGAGTTCGCAAAATTTTGTATAGAAAAAAAAATTTACAAAATTTTCTATAGAACAAAAAATTTGACAAAATTTTCTATAGAAATAAAATTTTGATAAAATGGTCTATAGAAATAACATTTTGAAAAAATTTTCTATAGAAATAAAATTTTGAAAAAATTTTCTATAGATGTTATTTGAAATGAAAAAATTTTCTATAGAAATAAATTTTTGAAAAAAATTTATTTCAATATTCGACATATGTACAATATATAGGTATATGATAGAAAAAAAAAATAAAAAATAGAAAAAAAATTCTACTGATTTATTATTTTGAAAAAATTATCAATAGAAATAAAATTTTGCAAATTTTCTATAGAAATAATTTTTGGAAAAAATTATCAATAGAAATAAAATTTTGCAAAATTTTCAATAGAAATAAAATTTTGCAGTATTCTATTTAGAAATAAAATTTTGCAACATTTTCTATAGAAATAAAAGTTTGCAAACTTTGCTATAGAAATAAAATTTTGCACTATTCTATATAGAAATAAAATTTTGCAAAATTTTCTATAAAAATAAAAGTTTACAAAATTTTCTATAGAAATAAAAGTTTGCAAAATTCTCTGTAGAAATAAAATTTTGACCAAATTTTTTATAGAAATAATTTTTTGAAAAAATTATCAATAGAAATAAAATTTTGCAACATTTTCTATAGAAATAAAATTTTGACAAAATTTTATATAGAAATAATTTTTTGAAAAAATTATCAATAGAAATAAAATTTTGCAAAATTTTCAATACAAATAAAATTTTGCAATATTCTATATAGAAATAAAATTTTGCAAAATTTTCTATAGAAAAAAAAATTTGCAATATTCTATATATAAATAAAATTTTGCAAAATTTTCTATAAAAATAAAATTTTGCAAAATTTTCTATAAAAATTAAAGTTTGCAAAATTTTCTATAGAAATAAAATGTTGACTAAATTTTTTTATAGAAATAATTTTTTGAAAAAATTATCAATAGAAATAAAATTTTAAAAAATTTTCTACAGAAATAAAATTTTGACAAAATATTCTATAGAAGTAAAATTTTGACAAAATTTTCTATAGAATAATTTTTTGAAAAGAATATCAACAGAAATAAAATTTTGCAAAATTTTCAGTTTTGCAATATTCTATATAGAAATAAAATTTTGCAAAATTTTCAATACAAATAAAATTTTGCAATATTCTATATAGAAATAAAATTTTGCAAAATTTTCTATAGAAAAAAAGTTTGCAAAATTTTCCATAGAAATAAAATTTTGAGAAATTTTTTATAGAAATAAAATTTTGACAAAATTTTTTATTAAAGTCAAATTTTGCAAACTTTTGTAAAGAAAAAATTTTTAAAAAAAAAATTATCAATAGAAATAAAATTTTGCAAAATTTTCTATAGAAATAAAATTTTGCAATATTCTATAAAAAAAATTTGCAAAATTTTCTATAAAAAAAAAATTTGCAAAATTTTCTATAAAAATAAAAGTTTGCAAAATTTTCTATAGAAATAAAAGTTTTCAAAATTTTCTATAGAAATAAAATTTTTAAAAAATTTTCAATATAAATAAGATTTTGAAAAAAACTTTCTATAGAAATAAAATTTTTTAGAAAATTGTCTATAGAAATAAAATTTTGACAAAATTTTGTACAGAAAAAAAATGGACAAAATTTTCTTTAGAAATAAAATTTTGACAAAATATTCTATAGAAAAAAAAATTTTGACAAAATTTTCTATAGAAGTAAAATTTTGATAAAATTTTCTTCAGAAATAAAATTTTGAAAAAATTTTCTATACAAATAAAATTTTGAAAAAAAATTTCTATAGAAATAAAATGTTGACAAAGTTTTCTATAGAAATAACTTTTTTCTTTCAATATTCGACTTATGCACGGTATGTAGGTATATGATCTTAAAATAAAATTAAAAAAATAAAATCGATTGAAATATTTCAAAAAAAAAATTGTTATGGTGGTGGGCATTAAAATGGATCGATTCAGCCCATCCGCTAGTCTAACATTCTAGGAAGCATAAAATGATCTCCGTAATTGGAAGTTGCTTTTCATTTACAGTCATACAGTACATTGATCTAATAAATAACGAAATGGAAATTTGCGTAAAAACTTGTTTAGTTACAAAAATGTGAAATGTTTTAAAAAATTTAGTTTCTCCGGAGACGAGCAAAATTTTTACGACTCCGACTCCGACCCCAGCAAAATCTTAAGACTCCGGCTCCAAGACTCCGACTCCACAGCCCTGGTAAATACAAAGATTTTTTAAAATTGAAATAGGAGTTTTATTTAGAATAGAATATGCATTTCTCTGATACAAAGTTTTCTCATTGACCAAAAATTAACTAAACTTTTCAATTAATCTATTTCGTCCTTAAAGTTGAGAGATTCGACTTAACAATGAGTATCTTTACATAAAAGAATATTGGTTAGAAATTGGAATTTAATCGTCAATATTATTGAAACCATTCGATGACTCTACACAGAAACTTCTTTTTTTCGTTTGAGGTAAAAATGGTATTAGAATCAAATTAATGATTTAAGGAATCGTAGAAGATTTCTTTAAGATTGGTAAAAATTTCGAACACCATAACTGAACTCACTGACGATAAAACTGTCTTAAGGGACAAATCATGGCCATTTTTACTACCATTTAAGAAAAAAAAATCATTAATTTTTATAAAATTGAACTTACTGATATGAAAACATTTTGTAAATGTGCAAGTAAAAATTTCGTTTCTGGGACGAAAAACGGACCATAACTTTGTAATTTCAAACTATATCAGAGTAAATAACTTTAAGTAAACTTTTTAACTAATTTTAAGTAGTCGCATGAACTGCAAAAGAGTTAAAAATAATAACTATTACACAAAAAAAAAATGAACTGTTTTATAGGAAGAATGAACTACCTCGCACGAAAATTGAACAAAATTTTGCTCCACATTTTGAGATTTCCACAAAGCGTTGTTAAAACCAAGAAATTTTAATGCCATGTTGTACTTTTTAGCTGCAATTCACAAAATTACATCCTCTCATAGAAGAAACAAGTACACTGAAAAAAAGCATGTCCGGTTCCAAAGATTTTGTCTTTACCTTATAAAATTTGGTATTGATTCCGAGCTAAAGAAGCGGAGAATACAAGTAAGGATACTTTTAAGATACAATTCTCTTTTAAATTTGGGTTTTGTGTACTTGCTTCTAGGAAGAACATTTTAATTCTTCGTTTTTTCAACTTGTTTTCTTCATATGCTATCAAAGTCCTTTACAAACGAGTTAACGACAACTTTATTTTCCAAATTCAGACTCGACTTCCAGTAGAAATTATGCTATGTTTCAAGTAAAAAACGTCTTTAAAATAATGTGTTGAAAAAATGTCCTATACTTGAACGATTTTTTGCTTTGTAGTCAAGATGCAACAAGACAACAAATTTAAAGACAATTTCATTAAATTTAAAGAATTTTCCTGAATTATTTAAGTCAAGTTGACCTTAGCCCAAACATTTTTTCTTTCATGTTATGATACCCATTTTTAAGTCAACTCACTTAATAGTAAGGACAATACGACTTCACTGAAAAGTTTATCGACTTTTGGACAAGGAAAAAATCTTAATATTAAAGAAATGAGTCTTCTATCTTAAGGTAAGTACTATGTTCGCTTTTCGCTTTGAAATTTTCGTGGTTACTTTATTAAAACAGTTCAATATAAAGCAGTAACACTTGCCGATGGCAAGGCATCTTAAAACTTCTTAACACCATGTTCTCAATTGTAAGTTAGTCCATACAGGATATATATTAAACAAAAAGGCAGATTAATTACGTAAATAATTCAGTCTGACAAAATTTTCTATAGAAATAAAATTTTGTCAAAACTTTCTATAGAAATAACATTTTGACAAAATTTTCTATAGCAATAAAATTTGATAAAATTTTCTATAGAAATAAAATTTTGAGATTTTTGGGGATCGGCTATATATAACTATAGACCGTAGTGGACCAATTTTGGCATGGTTGTTAGCGGCCATATACTAGAGCAATGTACCATATACTAGAGCTACATATAATTATGGTCCGATATGGACCAATTCCTGCATGGTTGTCAGAGACCATATACTAACATCGGAACGAATTGGATGAATTTTGCTCATCCATGAGGCTCCGGAGGCTAAATCTGGTGATCTATCTATATGAGGGCTATATATAACTATGGACCGATGTGAACCAAAGTTTTCATGGTTGTTAGAGACCATGTACTAACACCATGTAACATACTAACACCATGTTACCAAATTTCAGCAAGATCGGATGAAATTTGCTTCTCTTTGAGGCTCCGCAAGCCAAATCTTGGGATGGGTTTATATGGGGGCTATATATAATTATGGACCGATGTGGACCAATTTTTGCATGGTTGTTAGAGACCATATACCAACACCATGTACCAAATTTCAGCAAGATCGGATGAAATTTGCTTCTCTTTGAGGCTCCGCAAGCCAAATCTGGGGATAGGTTTATATGGGGGCTATCTATAATTATGGACCGATGTGGACCAATTTTTGCATGGTTGTTAGATACCATACACCAACACCAGGTACCAAATTTCAGTAAGATCGGATGAAATTTGCTTCTCTTTGAGGCTCCGCAAGCCAAATCTGGGGATCGGTTTATATGGGGGCTATATATAATTATGGACCGATGTGAACCAATTTTTGCACGGTTATTAAAGACCATATACCAACATCATGTATCAAATTTCAGTGGGATCGGATGAAATTTGCTTCTCTTTGAGGCTCCGCAAGCCAAATCTGGGGATCGGTTTATATGGGGGCTATATATAATTATGAACCGATATGGACCAATTTTTGCATGGTTATTAGAGATCTTATAACAACAGCATGTACCAAATTTCAGCCAGATCGGATGAAATATGCTTCTGTTAGAGGCTCCACAAGCCAAATCTGAGGGTTCCTTTAGATGGGGGCTATACGTAAAAGTGGACCGATATGGCCCATTTGCAACACCATCGGACCTACATCAATAACAACTACTTGTACCAAGTTTCAAGTCGATAGCTTGTTTCGTTCCAAAGTTAGAGTGATTTCAACAGACGGACGGACGGACATGTTTAGATCGACTCAGAATTTCACCACGACCCAGAATATACAGTTTGTCAAGAAAGTGTTTTGACAATGGGATAAAAATTATGTTTTGTTCCAAAATTAAATATAATGAAATTTTAAAAAAATATTTTATTATGTATTTTGCAAAGTATACATACGTACACAGAATTAAAAATTTAATAAAATATTTAATATTTCAATTATTTCTAGAAGTTGAAATAGTTGGCAATGTCAAAAGACTTTCTTGACATACTGTATATACTTTATGGGGTCTTAGAGCAATATTTCGATGTGTTACAAACGGAATGACAAAGTTAATATACCCCCATCCTATGGTATAATAATTTTGAAGCAAAGACTATAAACTTTATTTTAATTAAAATTCCATTATTTTAAAGAAATTTGTCCTTAATATTTTGTAAATTTCGCATCCTAAAATTTAGGTTGCGTAATCCTTAACATCACGTAAATATATTTTCAGTGTATCTTTAAATAATGGAGCTATCGCTCTGATGTTTAGCACAGATTCGTTTTCAAGCAGGTCAATCGCGATTTGATTTGTTGGCCATTTAGACACAGCAATTTTTATCCGATTTGCCTGAATAGACATATGAACCGATCTTCCACTTTAACTTCTTTCGCAATGGTTTCTAATTTGCCTGAAATTTAATATCGAGAGCCATTTTAGCTCCATGCCAAATAAGCCAAATTTTGTATTAGAGGTGTTCTTAGCACCTTTTTCTGTATTAAAGGGTGATACGGTCAAAATTTGGTCAATATAAACTTGACGTATTTCTTTCAATTTTGCATTTAAAAAACCTGAACACCCCTCATTTTGAAGGTGTGTGTGTAGAATGTTGCTCCTATTTTGATTTTGGAATTCACTCTTCAGTTGTCAAAATGCCGTCCAAGCAAGAAGAGCAGCGTATCAAAATTTTGCTCGCGCATCGCGAAAATCCGAGCTACTCGCACGCAAAGCTGGCAAAATCGCTAAAAGTTGCCAAATCAACCGTTACAAATGTAATTAAAGTGTTTGGGGAACGTTTGTCGACAGCCAGGAAGTCTGGATCGGGGGGAAATCGAAAACCGGAAGCCGCTGAGACGACAATGAGAGTTGCCGGTAGTTTCAAGCGAAACCCTAACCTCTCTCTCTCCGAGATGCCGCAAATAAGCTGGGTGTATCGTCTACAACCGTGCATCGAGCCAAAATACGAGCCGGACTATCGACTTACAAGAAGGTAGTGACTTCAAATTGCGATGATAAACAAAATACGACGGCCAAAGCGCGATCCCGGAGGCTGTACACGACGATGCTGACGAAGTTTGACTGCGTGGTAATGGACGACGAAACCTACGTCAAAGCCGACTACAAGCAGCTTCCGGGACAGGAGTTTTATACGGCAAAAGGAAGAGGAAAGGTAGCAGATATTTTCAAGCACATAAAACTGTCAAAGTTCGCAAAGAAATATCTGGTTTGGCAAGCCATCTGTACCTGTGGTTTGAAAAGCAGCATTTTCATAGCTTCCGGGACTGTCAATCAAGAAATTTACGTGAAAGAGTGTTTGAATGAACGTCTGCTGCCTTTCCTGAAGAAACACGGTTGTTCCGTACTGTTTTGGCCGGATTTGGCATCTTGCCATTACGGTAAAAGGGCCATGGAGTGGTACGCCGCCAATAACGTGCAGGTGGTTCCCAAGGACAAGAACCCTCCCAACACGCCAGAGCTCCGCCCAATTGAGAAATACTGGGCTATTGTCAAGCGGAACCTAAAGAAGACCAAAAAAACTGCTAAGGACGAGCAGGAGTTCAAGGCAAACTGGCTTTCTGCGGCGAAGAAGGTGGACAAGGTGGCTGTACAAAATCGTATGGCAGGTGTCAAGCGTGAGGCCCGGCAATTCGGATTTGGAAAAGCGAAAGCCTAACTGAATATTTTTCCTGAATTTTATACTAATTGAACTTGAAAAAGAAATTTAATTTGATTTTTTAAATAAACGATTTCACCGATTTACACGCGTTTTCCCTTGACCAAATTTTGACCGTATCACCCTTTATAGGAGTTCTTAGCACCTTTTTCTGTAATACAAACAATGTAGAAGAAATTATTCGATTTTATAAATTTTTTAAATTTTACCTTTCGCCTGGAGGGAGAATCGAACTGCGGACATGCAATTTGTAAGCCAGCACACTATCCACTGAGCTACGTAGCTGTTATTGTCATCAATAGATAATTATCCATATAAGTTGTATTAATATAGCGTAGCTTGCGGCGCCCACTAGCCGATTAAACAAACTTTATTTAACAGAAACAAACATTTAGTTGGGCACCGTGGAGCAGTGGTTGCTACGTCCGCCGTGCACGTCAAGGGTCGTGGGTTCGAACCCTGCTTCGACCGAACTTTTTTTTACATATTCAACATTACATACTACTATATTAAATTTTTACTATGAATTATAAAAATGTGTCTTATTAAAGACTTAAAGTTAGAAAAGAACAGTGCTTGATATAAACGAAACGGACTGAATTTGACCCGGCCGATCTTACTGTGGTATTTTTGTCTTGCGGCCTGTTTCTTTAACAACATACATTTTGGGCCGCTTTCATGATATTATGTTTCAATGAAAAGTCTTTAAAATGTCCATTGAAAAAATAACAAAATAATAGTATGACATTATTACATATAAAATACAAACATGTTCCATATCCGAGTGAACGAATGTAACAACCATCAACATAAACATTTCATATGCTCTGTTTTTTTCCGACATTTAGCTATTGGCATTAAATATGCTGGCTAAAGGACCTTGACAAAAAGCGAAACGTATTCCAAATATCTGCTCTCCCTCGCTGAAAAAAAGCGCTTAAAATGTGAATGTGATTTTGTGAATTTACTTTAATGCGCCAACGAAAAAAAATATCGTATTGAGCCGCCATAAGAATGATAGCAACATCAACATCACTATCACCAGTAAAATGGCCAAAAATACAATTTGATTGTTGTTGCTGCTGAGTTGCTGATGATTGCAATTCAAAACAACGAAAAAAAGGCAAGTGAAAAATTAAATAAAGTCATTGCATGTTTTCGTTTAAAATACATGAAACCTTGAAAATTCAGTTGCAGGCATTGAACGGACTAAATAAAATGAAATTTTTATAAAACGAAATAAATGGAGCAGTTTGCTCATTCAAGGTCTTGCATTTGTGATATTTAAAGCGAGTGCCAGTCGAAAAAGAGAAACGGTTTTGAACAAAAAAAAAAAAAACAACTAGACATGTAATTAAGCTTGTTAGACTATTGACCATGAATATACAGCTCAGTTATTATTTATCAACACGGAGACAAAACCTTTTGATTTCGGCAACTCAATATTTTGCAAATATCTTTCCCGTAATTGTATCTAACCAACTATGGTTGGAATACTCAACACTTGAATGTATATATTCGCACCCAAAGAAGGAATATGATGACCTCACACATGTTTCAAGAGCAAAATGTTATCTTTGGATGATGACGATGTAACATGTTTGTCGCAAATATGTTATTTTCTCGGAAATTATGTAACTGATTTCAGTAAGCATGTTATGTTTGGCGAGAAAACAACATTTTTGCGATAAACATGTTACATGGTCACCATTCACAAATAACATTTTACTCTTGCAACATTTTTGAGGTGATCATATTCCTTCTCTGCGTGCGACTGGTTAAATAACTAAATCATCATGAAACAAGTAAGGAAAGTCTAAAGTCGGGCGGGGCCGACTATATTATACCCTGCACCACTTTGTAGATCTAAATTTTCGATACCATATCACATCCGTCAAATGTGTTGGTTGCTATATATAAAGGTTTGTCCCAAATACATACATTTAAATATCACTCGATCTGGACAGAATTTGATAGACTTCTACAAAATCTATAGACTCAAAATTTAAGTCGGCTAATGCACTAGGGTGAAACACAATGTTAGTAAAAAAAATATGGGAAACATTTAAATCTGGAGCAATTTTAAGAAAACTTCGCAAAAGTTTATTTATGATTTATCGCTCGATATATATGCATTAGAAGTTTAGGAAAATTAGAGTCATTTTTACAACTTTTCGACTAAGCAGTGGCGATTTTACAAGGAAATTGTTGGTATTTTGACCATTTTTGTCGAAATCAGAAAAACATATATATGGGAGCTATATCTAAATCTGAACCGATTTCAACCAAATTTGGCACGCATAGCTACAATGCTAATTCTACTCCCTGTGCAAAATTTCAACTAAATCGGAGCAAAAAATTGGCCTCTGTGGTCATATGAGTGTAAATCGGGCGAAAGCTATATATGGGAGATATATCTAAATCTGAACCGATTTCAACCAAATTTGGCACGCATAGCTACAATGCTAATTCTACTCCCTGTGTAAAATTTCAACTAAATCGGAGCAAAAAATTGGCCTCTGTGGGCAAATGAGTGTAAATCGGGCGAAAGCTATATATGGGAGCTATATCTAAATCTGAACCGATTTGGCTGATATTTTGCAAGTTTTTCGAGACTCATAAAATATTCGGATGTACGGAATTTGAGGAAGATCGGTTGATATACACGCCAATTATGACCAGATCGGTGAAAAATACATATGGCAGCTATATCTAAATCTGAAACGATTTTTTCCAAAATCAATAGGGATCGTCTTTGAGCAGAAACAGGACCCTATACCAAATTTTAGGACAATCGGACTAAAACTGCGAGCTGTACTTTGCACACAAAAATACATCAACAGACAGACGGACAGACAGACAGACAGACAGACAGACAGACAGACGGACATCGCTAAATCGACTCAGAATTTAATTCTAAGACGATCGGTATACTAAACGATGGGTCTCAGACTTTTCCTTCTTGGCGTTACATACAAATGCACAAACTTATTATACCCTGTACCACAGTAGTGGTGAAGGGTATAAAAATGTAAGCTGTATTTCTGACCATACAATGGTTCGAATTATATCTTTGTCAAAACGGTAAAAATACTTTTTTTTTCTGCCTAAAAGTAGAAAATATTGAATGGACACTAAAAACAGTTGAATGATTATCCCAATAATGTAATGCACGAAGAAAAAATATTTTTTTACTCCCAAAGGAAATATCGTTTTCCATTTTGCTTTGTTTGGAAGAAAAGTATATATTTTTTGTGATAAATAAACGTTGATTCTTTTATAGGATGTGAAATCGAGTTTTTTATACCCTCCACCATAGGATGGGGGGTATATTAACTTTGTCATTCCGTTTGTAACACATCGACATATTGCGCTAAGACCCCATAAAGTATATATATTCTGGGTCGTGGTGAAATTCTGAGTCGATCTAAACATGTCCGTCCGTCCGTCTGTTGAAATCACGCTAACTTCCGAACAAAACAAGCTATCGACTTCAAACTTGGCACAAGTAGTTGTTATTGATGTAGGTCGGATGGTATAGCAAATGTTCCATATCGGACACTTTTACGTATAGCCCCCATAAAAACTGACGCTCAGATTTGGCTTGCGGAGCCTCTTGGAAGAGCAAAATTCATCCGATCCGGTTGAAATTTGATACATGGTGTTAGTATATGGTCTCTAACAATCATGCAAAATTGGTCCATAATTATATATAGCCCCCATATAAACCGATCCCCAAATTTTGCTTGCGGAGCCTCTAAGAGAAGGAAATTTCATCCGATCTGTCTGAAATATGGTACATGGTGTTAGTATATGGTCTCTAACAACCATGCAAAATTGGTCCATATTGGTCCATAATTGTATATAGCCCCCATATAAACCGTTCCCCAGATTTGGCTTGCGGAGCTTCAAAGACAAGCAAATTTCATCCGATCCGGCTGAAATTTGGTACATGGTGTTAGTATATTTCTCTAACAACCATGCAAAAATTGGTCCACATCGGTCCATAATTATATATAGCCCCATATAAACCGATTCCCAGATTTGACCTCCGGAGCCTCATGGATGAGCAAAATTCATCCGATTCGATTGAAATTAGGTGGTGGTGTTAGTATATGGTCACTAACAGCCATGCAAAAATTGGTCCATATCGGTCTTAATTATATATAACCCACATTTAAACCGATCCTAAAATTTGACCTCCGGAGCTCCGGTTGAAATTTGGTAAATTGCGCTAGTATATGGCCGCTAACAATCATGCCAAAATTCTTCCATATCGGTCTATAGTTATATATAGCCGATCCCCAAAAATAATCTACCAAATTTTGGTTTCTATAGAAATTTTTGTCAAAATTTTATTTCTATAGAAAATTTTGTCAACATTTTATTACTATTCAAAATTTGGGCAAGATTTTATTTCTATAGAAAATTTTGTCAACATTTTATTTCTATAGAAAATTTTGTCAAACTGAATTATACACGTATTTTATCGGCTGTTTTTTTTTTTTTTTTGTTTAATATACACAGTCTCACATAAGTTTACAAACCCCTGAGTTTTTTACCTTTTAACTAAACATGTTTCTTGTTGTTGTTTATGACCCACACCAAAAAAACTCTTCTTGAAAATTAACAATTACTTTGATTTTCAAATTAATTTACTAAAACGAAAGGATATATATGCATATTTTTATACCCTCCACCACTACTGTGGTACAGGGTATAATAAGTTTGTGCATTTGTATGTAACGCCAAGAAGGAAAAGTCTGAGACCCATCGTTTAGTATACCGATCGTCTTAGAATTAAATTCTGAGTCGATTTAGCGATGTCCGTCTGTCTGTCTGTCTGTCTGTCTGTCTGTCTGTCCGTCTGTCTGTTGATGTATTTTTGTGTGCAAAGTACAGCTCGCAATTTTAGTCCGATTGTCCTAAAATTTGGTATAGGGTCCTGTTTCGGCTCAAAGACGATCCCTATTGATTTTGGAAAAAATCGGTTCAGATTTAGATATAGCTGCCATATATATTTTTCACCGATCTGGTCATAATTGGCGTGTATATCAACCGATCTTCCTCAAATTCCGTACATCCGAATATTTTATGAGTCTCGAAAAACTTGCAAAATATCAGCCAAATCGGTTCAGATTTAGATATAGCTCCCATATATAGCTTTCGCCCGATTTACACTCATTTGCCCACAGAGGCCAATTTTTTGCTCCGATTTAGTTGAAATTTTGCACAGGGAGTAGAATTGGCATTGTAGCTATGCGTGTCAAATTTGGTTGAAATCGGTTCAGATTTAGATATAGCTCCCATATATAGCTTTCGCCCGATTTACACTCAAATGACCACAGAGGCCAATTTTTTGCTCCGATTTAGTTGAAATTTTGCACATGGAGTATAATTAGCATTGTAGCTATGCGTGCCAAATTTGGTTGAAATCGGTTCACATTTAGATATAGCTCCCATATATAGCTTTCGCCCGATTTACACTCATATGACCACAGAGGCCAATTTTTTGCTCCGATTTAGTTGAAATTTTGCACAGGGAGTAGAATTAGCATTGTAGCTATGCGTGCCAAATTTGGTTGAAATCGGTTCAGATTTAGATATAGCTCCCATATATATGTTTTTCTGATTTCGACAAAAATGGTCAAAATACCAACATTTTCCTTGTAAAATCGCCACTGCTTAGTCGAAAAGTTGTAAAAATGACTCTAATTTTCCTAAACTTCTAATGCATATATATCGAGCGATAAATCATAAATAAACTTTTGCGAAGTTTTCTTAAAATTGCTCCAGATTTAAATGTTTCCCATATTTTTTTACTAACATTGTGTTCCACCCTAGTGCATTAGCCGACTTAAATTTTGAGTCTATAGATTTTGTAGAAGTCTATCAAATTCTGCCCAGATCGAGTGATATTTAAATGTATGTATTTGGGGCAAACCTTTATATATAGCCCCAACACATTTGACGGATATGATATGGTATCGAAAATTTAGATCTATAAAGTGGTGCAGGGTATAATATAGTCGGCCCCGCCCGACTTTAGACTTTCCTTACTTGTTTTTTTTTAAATTTGATTACTTAATGAAAATATAAGTTATTTAAACGTATGTAAACTTGTGTGAGACTGTGTATAGCCCGTATGAACTAACTTACAATTGAGAATACGGTGTTAAGAAGTTTTAAGATACCTTGCCATCGGCAAGTATTACCGGAACCCAAGTAATTCGATTGTGGATGACAGTCTTTAGTACAAGTTTCTATGCAATCCATGGTGGAGGGTACATAAGATTCGGCTTGGTCGAACTTACGGCTGTAAATAATTGTTTCTTTTGACTTTTCTGTAATACAAACAATGAGGAAGACATTATTAGATTTTATAATTTTTATACCCATTTTATATGGTGATGGGTAAGTTGGTACGTTTCTCCGTTTGTAACACATCGAAATATCGATTTCCGACTATAGAAAATATATATATTATTGATCAGGGTTCTAAGACTATATAATCATGTCCGTCTGTCTGTTGTAATCACGCTACAGTCTTCAATAATGAAGCTATCGTGCTGAAATTTTGCACAAACTCGTCTTTTGTCTGCAGGCAGGTCAAGTTCGAAGATGGGCTATATCGGCCCAAGTTTTGATATAGTCCCCATATAAACCAACTTCCCGATTAGAGGTCTTGGTCTTACAAAACCCGTATTTTTTCTTCAAATTGCTAAAATTGGAAATCTAGAGGTATTTTAGGACCATCAAAAGGTGTGCTGAAAATGGTGCCCATCGGTCCACGTTTTGGTATAGCCCCCATTTTGCTTCTTGGGCGTCTCGAAACTGTATTTACTATACGATTTGAATGAAATTGAAAATCTGTAGGACTATAAATTGGTGTGTATCGGCCGGGAGATCGGTCTATATATATCGGCCCATATAGACCGATCTCCCGATTTTATTTCTTGGGCTTCTAGAAACTGTATTTACTATCCAAGTTGTCAGAAATTAGAAATCTAGAAGTATTTTCGGACCATAAAGAGGTGTTTCGAAAATGTTCCGTATAGGTCCATGAGTTGGTATAGCTCCCATATAGACCGATCTCTCGATTTTATTTTCTGGGCTTCTTGAAACTGTATTTTTTTTTTATTATGTGATTTTATTGAACAATTTAATTAATAATTCCTTATATATATGGTCCCGCGCCAAGAAGGCATTATTGGGACAAATTGGCAAAAATTATTTCATAATGTTCAGATAAAAAAACCAAAAACTATATATGTATGTATAAGATATGCTAACAATTAATATTGCTAACCAAATTCAAAGTATATTAATAATATAGTGAATACTATAGGTAAAACTAGTGCAGAAAAATAAAAATTAATTATTAGAGCAGAAGCGATTAATAGTTATTAAAAATATATCTTTTACATAGCATTTTAAATCTCGATATTGGAAAACATGCCTTTAGTTCTACGGGTAACCTATTATAGGTTATCCCGCCAATGTAATCTATACGTTGTTTTGTCTTTTCCAGACGACATCTTGGTACTCGCAAATTTATTCCATTCCTTGTATTGAATATCGTTTGGTTCTGAGAAAAATGCGTTGTGTGGTAACCGATTTTAAAAATAGATCTAAAAACATATTTAAGGATATTGTATTTATATAACCCATTGATTGGCAAGGTAGTTTTTGCAACATCTTTAAATAATGTCAAACTGGAGTAGTTCGATGGCAAATTATATACAATTCGTAACGCTTTGTTTTGCATGGATTGTAGTGATTTCAATATACTGTTAGTTTTATTATAAGCATAAGCTGTAACTATATAATTCAGATGTGATTGTATTAAGCAAGAAAAAATCTTAAGTTTCGTACTAGTATCAAATTTGTTCTTTATCTTGTACAAAATTCCAATGGCGGGTGCAATCCCCATCTTTAAAGCCTCAATATGCGAATCCCACCTCAGATTACTTTGTAAAATAACACCTAGATATTTCACAGAATTAGTCTCCCGAATCAGTTCTCCGTTAATACGCACACTAAACTCATTATTGACTGAAGGATTAGGCCGAAATCTTATCAGCCTCGTCATCTCTGGATTCAAAATAAGCCTGTTCAGTCTTGCGAATTCGAAAAGCAACGCCGAATCTCTCTCTATAGCTGTCTAATGAAATATCAAAATTATATATATAGCTGTCTAATGAAATATCAAAATTTATTTATTTATTTATTTAAGTCTATGGATTACAATCCTTACAGACTAGCAGAATTAAAGTAAATTAAATCTAAAGTCGAGTTAAACTTATTTAAGGACATTGCAAAGTCCAAATCATGCAAGCTACTCAATTTATTAAACTCTTTAAGTGCTCTTAAGATTGGTTCATGATTGGCATAGTTACTTCTATGTAAAGGTATACTAAAGAACTCAAATTGACGCAAACATCGCACTGGTAAATTAAAGCCAATTGTTTCAAGAAGCAATGGGCAATCTATAACTCCATTTACGATCTTATAGATACATTTAATAGAACATTTGGATCTATGATTACTTAATGTTTCTAAATGAATCAATCTACATCTATCTTCATAAGAAGGTAGAGGATCAACAAATGCAATAGGGGCCAAAGCAAATTTAATAAATTTCTTTTGTAGTTTTTCAACGCGATCAGTATGTACTTTGTAGAATGGATTCCAAATCATGTTAGCATAATCAAGCTTAGATCTAACCAAAGCAGTATATAGTGACTTTCTGGTGTACGGATTAAGAAACTCTTTGCTATTACGTTTGACAAACGCTAGCATCGAGTACGCTTTAGGTAAAACATAATCAATATGTAAATTGAAAGAAAGTTTAGAATCAAACATTACACCTAAATCAAGTTTTCTATCCACCTTTTCCAAAACTTGACTATCAATAGAATAATAAAATCTTAAAGTGGACGATCTTTTAGAAAAAGTTAAATGGACACATTTTGATACATTGAGGGGTAAATGGTTCAATTTACACCAATTCAAAATTCTATCTAAATCAGATTGAAATAAAAGTGAATCATGCTGATTTGTAATACTAGAAAAAATTTTCATATCATCAGCATATAATAGAAAATTGGAGAAAGAGCAACACATTGAAATGTCATTCAGAAAAAGCACAAAGAGCAGAGGACCCAAAATACTACCTTGAGGCACTCCGGAAGTAGCTGAATACACATATGACTTATCCGTATAATGAAATTATACGGATAAAATAAACATACATCCTATCCGACTTGCTTGAAATGGAAAATCTAGAGGTATTTTAAGACCACAAATAGGTGTGTCGAAAAAAGGGTGTATTGGTCCTTGGTTTGGTGTAGCCCCCATTTAGACCGATCTCCCAAATTTACTTCTTGGGCTTATAGTATCCGTAGTTTTTATCCAATTTGTCAGAAATTAGAAATCTATAGGTATTTTAGGACCATAAAGAGGTGTTTCGAAAATGGTCCGTATCGGTCCATGTTTTGGTATAGCCCCCATATAGACTGATCTCCCGATTTTACTTCTTGGGCGTCTAGAATTCGTAGTTTTTACTTAATTTTTCTGAAATTGGAATTCTAAAGGAATTAGATTATTTGTAGTGTGTCGGAAATTGTGAGTATTGGTCCATGTTTTGGTATAGCCCCCATAAAGACCTACCTCCCGAATTTATTTCTTGGGCTGCTAGAATCTATAATTTTTATCCACTTTGCTTAAAATTGGAAACCTAGAGGTATTTTAGGACCACAAATATGTCAGCCGAATATGGTGTGTATTAGAGGTCTGCACAATTCCATTTGTAAATGCAGAGTACACGTGTACTTGCTAAGTGAGTACATCTATTTGAGAGAGTCGCAAAACAATTGGTACACATTTTAATGAACACCAAAAGCCACGAGTAACTTCTTGTTGCTACTCTGATGTCTTCACTACCAACAAACACATATTCCTCTTTCTCTCTTATTGAAGTGTACTCAGGTTAGGTTAGGTTAGGTTATGTGGCAGCCCGATGTCTCAGGCTCACTTAGACTATTCAGTCCATTGTGATACCACAGTGGTGAACTTATCTCTTATCACTGAGTGCTGCCCGATTCCATGTTAAGCTCAATGACAAGGGACCTCCTTTTTATAGCCGAGTCCGAACGGCGTTTCACATTGCAGTGAAACCACTTAGAGAAGCTTTGAAACCCTCAGAAATGTCACCAGCATTACTGAGGTGGGATAATCCAAATTTTTTGAAAAATTTTTGGTGTTCGGTCGTAGCAGGAATCGAACCCACGACCGTGTGTATGCAAGGCGGGCATGCTAACCATTGCACCACGGTGTACTCAGAGTGATCACGTCGAGTATGTTGCGAGAACAAACCTTCATAGAGTACTCCATGTACCACGTGCAGTTTCAGAAATACAAGAAAACAGTTACTCTCCATAATATATGTTTTCGGATTGATATAAAGAACGGCAAACGTTAAGGTAAGTGTGTGACATACATAAATATATGAAATTGTGACATGCATACATATATATGATTAATAATAATGGAAAGATTTGCTTCGCACATAACTGAGAAATACTTGTGGTACCACGTGAAGTGAAGAGAATCCATGTTGTACTTTTTCTCAAGTACTTACATTTTTATTGTTCCTTTTTTTCGGAACACATATTGTTTCGGATAAGTACTTGGTGGTATTTGACAAGCAAGTCTTCTCTTCACTTCACTACTTGCGCTCTGAGAGAAAGACACTGTATATACTATATTCGACAGCGAATTGCATACATGTAGCGAAAAGTTATTCGATGCAGACCTCTAGTGTGTATCGAGCCATGTTTTGGTATAGTCCCATATAGACCCATCTCCCGATTTACGTCATTGGGCTTCTAGAAACCGAAGTTTTTATCCGATTTGCCCGAAAATGTAAATATACTGGCATTTTAGACCCTCAAAATCCGTATCGCATTTATGTTTACCGGTCCATTTGGTAAAGCATCGATATAGTCCGATTTGACTTCTTAAGGGTATAGCAGGCGCACTGATAATAACAATGCTTGAAACTGAAAGTAAAATTTCCAGATTTTATCATTTTGATACCATTTTGGTAGTACTCCTTCGATTTTGCCTCAAAATAGGCCTCAGTTTCGACGATTACCTCTTCAATTTGGAATTTGGTAAATGGTGTAAGTACATGGTCTCTAACAACTACGCATACATTGGTCCACATCGGTCTATAATTATATATAGCCCCCATATAAACTGATCTCTAGATTTGGATTGCGGAGCCTCTAAGAGAAGCAAATTTTATCTGATCCCGCTGAAATTTGGTACATGGTGTAAGTATATAGCCTCTAACAACTACGCAAAAATTGGTCCACATCGGTCCATAATTATATATAGCCCCCATATAAACCGATCACCCGATTTGGTTTGCGTAGCCCCTAAGAGAAGCAAATTTCATCGGGTCCGGCTGAAATTTGGTACATGGTGTTAGTATATGGTCTCTAAGAACCATGCAAAAATTGGTCCACATCGTTCTATAATTATATATAGCCCCCATATAAACCGTTCCCCAGATTTGACCTCCGGAGTCAAAATTCATCCGATTCGGTTGAAACATTTTACGTGGTGTAAGTATATGGTCTCTAACAAGCCCCTTGGTAGAGCAAAATTCACCCGATCCGGTTGAAATTTGGTTCGTAGTGTTAGTATAGGGTCTCTAACAACCATGCAAAAATTGGCCCATACCGGTCTTAATTATATATAACCCACATTTAAACCGATCCTCTGATTTGAGAAGCTCTTGGAGGAGCAAAATTCATCCGATCCGGTTGAAATTTGGTACGTGGTGAAATTTGGTAGATTGCGCTAGTATATGACCGCTAACAACCATGCCAAAATTGGTCCATATCGGTCTATATGATCCTCAAAAATCCCCGATCCCCAAAAATAATCTACCAAAATATTATTTCTATAGAAAATTTTGTCAAAAAAAATTTTATTTACTATACAAATTTTATTACTATACAAAATGTTGTCAAGATTTTATTTTTATAAAAAATTTTGTCAAAATTTTATTGCTGTAGAAAATTTTGTCAAAATTTTATTTCTATAGAAAATTTTGTCAAAATTGTATTTCTATAGAAAATTTCGTCAAATTGAATTATATACCTATTTATAATATATGCCCCGTATGGACTAACTTACAATTGAGAAGACGGTGTTAAGAAGTTTTAAGATATCTTGCCATCGACAAATGTTACCGCAACCATAGTAGTTCGATTGTAGATGACAGTCTTTAGTACAAGCTTCTGTGAAATCCATGGTGGAGTGTGCATAAGATTTTGAGATTTCCACGAAACGTTGTTAAAACCAGAAAAATTTAATGGCCTGTTTTAGTTTTTAACTGCAGTTCACGAAATTACACATTCTCATAGAAGAAAAAATTAATTAAAACTAAAGAAGAATGAACATTTTAACCATACTGTAGTTCATTCTTACTATTTTTGGGAATCGTACGGAATTTTTCTTTTGCTTTAATTCATATCGAACTTAATGGTACGGTCATTGAACTTTACACCCACGATTATTTCATAAAATGTTTGAGACATACTTAAAAAAAGGAAGATTTCATTACGCCGCGGAAAAATACGAAAAGTATAATACAATTTAACTACAAACAAATTATTATTTTGCAATAAAAATAAGTTAAAATTAGCCTTAGTTTAACTACCGTATGTTTTCGGTGTACCCCGTCTGCTGCGGAAGAGGAAGTCTTGAAGTCTTAGACTTTGTAAAGTCAGAAGATGCGATTTCTACAAAAGAACATCGCAAAATCGGCTCAAAAATCGGTCCTGAGCATATTTGCCAAAATTACCTCTTTTGCAAACTTATAAAGGGTGATACGGTCAAAATTTGGTCAATATAAACTTGACGTATTTCTTTCAATTTTGCATTTAAAAAACCTGAACACCCCTCATTTTGAAGGTGTGTGTGTGTAGAATGTTGCTCTTATTTTGATTTTGGAATTCACTCTTCAGTTGTCAAAATGCCGTCCAAGCAAGAAGAGCAGCGTATCAAAATTTTGCTCGCGCATCTCGAAAATCCGAGCTACTCGCACGCAAAGCTGGCAAAATCGCTAAAAGTTGCCAAATCAACCGTTACAAATGTAATTAAAGTATTTGGGGAACGTTTGTCGACAGCCAGGAAGTCTGGATCGGGGGGAAATCGAAAACCGGAAGCCGCTGAGACGACAAAGAGAGTTGCCGGTAGTTTCAAGCGAAACCCTAACCTCTCTCTCTCTGAGATGCCGCAAATAAGCGAGCCAAAAAACGGGCCGGACTATCGACGTACAAGAAGGTAGTGACTCCAAATCACGATGATAAACAAAATACGACGGCCAAAGCGCGATCCCGGAAGCTGTACACGACGATGCTGACGAAGTTTGACTGCGTGGTAATGGACGACGAAACCTACGTCAAAGCCGACTACAAGCAGCTTCCGGGACAGGAGTTTTATACGGCAAAAGAAAGGGGAAAGGTAGCAGATATTTTCAAGCACATAAAACTGTCAAAGTTCGCAAAGAAATATCTGGTTTGGCAAGCCATCTGTACCTGTGGCTTGAAAAGCAGCATTTTCATAGCTTCCGGGACTGTCAACCAAGAAATTTACGTGAAAGAGTGTTTGAATAAACGTCTGCTGCCTTTCCTGAAGAAACACGGTTGTTCCGTACTGTTTTGGCCGGATTTGGCATCTTGCCATTACGGTAAAAAGGCCATGGAGTGGTACGCCGCCAACAACGTGCAGGTGGTTCCCAAGGACAAGAACCCTCCCAACACGCCAGAGCTCCGCCCAATTGAGAAATACTGGGCTATTGTCAAGCGGAACCTAAAGAAGACCAAAAAAACTCCTAAGGACGAGCAGCAGTTCAAGGCAAACTGGCTTTCTGCGGCGAAGAAGGTGGACAAGCTGGCTGTACAAAATCTGATGGCAGGTGTCAAGCGTTAGGCCCGGCAATTCGGATTTAGAATTGAATATTTTTCCTGAATTTTATACTAATTGAACTTGAAAAAGAAATTTAATTTGATTTTTTAAATAAACGATTTCACCGATTTACACGCGTTTTCCCTTGACCAAATTTTGACCGTATCACCCTTTAATACCTACTTTGCTTGTATGATTAAAACCATAGTTACATAGAAATCAAAACGGTAAGTAAAAACAATATTTCAATTTCTATATAATTTTCTAAAATGAAGATCTAATGCGAAATCTATATATCGGAGATACTTAAAAATATGACTTCAACGTAATGGCAAACCCATGTAAAACTTATTGCTTATGTGGTAGCATTCAGAAGCATAAGACATAAGCTCGCCATTGGGCTGAATCTGGAATTTAGGATCCCAGAACATTTTCTTTGTTCGTTTGATGACAATATTGTTTTTTAAATATTATTACAATTTTTATACGAATTTATTGGACAATAAGGAACATGATAAAAAAATTTCAGATGTCAATCTACTAGCATGCTAAAGCGAATTTTCATATCCTTAAAAACAGATTTGCGAGGAAAGATGATTCATTTTTTATACAAATTGCATACGCGAATTATTCTTCCCAAAATTAAATATTACCACCACCGCCACTGTGCACTTTTTTTGAGCATTTAAATTCCTATACATTATATAAAAGTATTACATTTTTATAGTATAATAAATTCAATTAATTTTATATTCTTTTATTTGCAGCCACCAAAACAGAAAAAAGGCAAGAAAGGCAAAGCTAAGCCAAGTGAGTAGTACTAACATAATTTTAATTAGATGACACTGAAGGATATACCAAGAAAAAAAAACTCCATTCGTGGAAAAACATAAATTTGCACAAAGCTTCTGCTATGCCAATGCAATGCTTAACGCTTCTTTACAAAATGACAAACGCACGCTTTTGCTTTTCAACATTCAAAAGCCATTATCGCAAAATTCTATCTTATTTCCGTTCTCTTCTATATACATGTCTTCCTAAATAATATCTTCATCCTGAAAGTTGCATTGGGATGTTGCTATTGTAGGAAAGAAATCAATGGAATAGCCAGGAAAAAAAAACGCCAAAGCTTCGGATACTGCATCGAATTGCTGTGAAATAGGAAGACTACAATGGTCTCATTTCCATTATCAACTCTATTCACATATTGGTTACATATTGGCGTACTCTACGGATTGTTTTACGAAAATTTGTACAGATAATTTATACCATTTTTAGTATGATGACAGTTCAAAGGAATATAACAATAAAATGGGGATTTTTTTATTGCTGACAGATCATTATTTAAATGTGTTATTAACAGAAATAATGGAATCACATTCATTTACTATGGTTGGACTAGGAGTATCACAAAAAACTTCCTTTTTAGGATGATATATGAAGTATAATTCCAATTAGAAATTTAAATAGATACAATATTGCATAATAAATATTTACTTATTTTTTTCATACATAAGATACATACAGAAAAAAAATATTACATCTTAACATTTTAACCGAATTCTATGAAAATAAATTTATTGCATTTAAATTATCATAACGCTATTTTTTAAAAATTTCTAGTACTTCTGAGAGATAAAATTTTGCCAAAATTTCCTATAGAGATAAAATTTTGACAAAATTTTCTATATAGAGATAAAATTTTGACAAAATTTTCTATATAGAGATAAAATTTTGACAAAATTTTCTATATAGAGATAAAATTTTGACAAAATTTTCTATTGAGATAAAATTTTGACAAAAATTTCTATAGAGATAAATTTTGACAAAATTTTCTATAGATATAAAATTTTGAAAAAATTTTCTATAGAAATAAAATTTTGACAAAATTGTCTATAGAGATAAAATTTAGACAAAATTTTCTATAGAGCTAAAATTTAGACAATATTTTCAATAGAGCTAAAATTTAGACAAAATTTTCTATAGAGATAAAATTTAGAAAAAATTTTCTATAGAGATAAAATTTTGACAAAATTTTCTATAGAGATAAAATTTTGAAAAAATTTTCTATAGAGATAAAATTTTGACAAAATTTTCTATAGAGATAAAATTTTGACAAAATTTTCTATAGAGATAAAATTTTAACAAAGTTTTCTATAGAGATAAAATTTTGACAACATTTTCTATAGAGATAAAATTTTGATAAAATTTTCTATAGAGATAAAATGTTGACTAAATTTTCTATAGAGATAAAATTTTGACAAAATCTTCTATAGAGATAACATATTGACAAAATTTTCTATAGAGATAAAATGTTGACAAAATTTTCTATAGAGCTAAAATTTTGATAAAATTTTCTATAGAGATAAAATTTAGACAAAATTTTCTATAGAGATAAAATTTTGACAAAATTTTCTATAGAACTAAAATTTTGAAAAAATTTTCTTTAGAAATAAAATTTTGCACAGTTTTCTATAGAGGTAACATTTTGACAAAATTTTCTATAGAGATAAAATTTTGACAAAATTTTCTATAGAACTAAAATTTTGACAAAATCTTCTATAGAGCTAAAATTTTGATAAAATTTTCTATAGAGATAAAATTTTGACAAAATTTTCTATAGAGATAAAATTTTGACAAAATTTTCTATAGAGATAAAATCTTGACAACATTTTCTATAGAGATAAAATTTTGACAAAATTTTCTATAGAGATAAAATTTTGACAAAATTTTCTATAGAGATAAAATGTTGACAAAATTTTCTATAGAGATAAAATTTTGACAAAATTTTCTATAGAGATAAAATTTTGACAAAATTTTCTATAGAGATAAAATTTTGACAAAATTTTCTATAGAGATAAAATTATGGCAAAATTTTCTATAGAGATAAAATTTTGACAAAATTTTCTATACAGATAAAATTTTTACAAAATTTTCTATAGAAATAAAATTTTGACAAAATTTTCTATAGAAATAAATTTTTGATAAAATTTTCTATTGAGGTAAAATTTTGACAAAATTTTCTATAGAGATAAAATGTTGACAAAATTTTCTATAGAGATAAAATTTTGACAAAATTTTCTATAGAGATAAAATTTTGACAAAACTTTCTAAAGGGATAAAATTTTGACAAAACTTTCTAAAGGGATAAAATTTTGACAAAATCTTCTATATAGATAAAATTTTGACAAAATTTTTCTATAGAGATAAAATGTTGACAAAATTTTCTATAGAGATAAAATTTTTTATATAGATAAAATTTTGACAAAATTTTCTATAGACATAAAATTTTGACAAAATTTACTATAGAAATAAAATTTTGAAAAAATTTTCTATTGAAATAAAATTTTGACAACATTTTCTATAGAGATAAAATTTTGACAAAATTTTCTATAGAGCTAAAATTTTGACAAAATTTTCTATAGAGATAAAATTTTGACAAAATTTTCTAATGAGATAAAATTTTGAAAAAAATGTCTATAGAGATAAAATTTTAAAATTTTTTATAGAGATAAAATTTTGACAAAATTTTCTATAGAGATAAAATGTTGACAAAATTTTCTATAGAGATAAAATTTTGACAAAATTTTTTATAGAGATAAAATGTTGACAAAATTTTCCATAGGGATAAAATTTTGACAACATTTTCTATAGATATAAAATTTTGAAAAAATTTTCTATTGAAATAAAATTTTGACAAAATTTTCTATAGAGATAAAATTTAGATAAAATTTTCTATAGAGATAACATTTTGACAAAATTTTCTATAGAGATAAAATTTTGACAAAATTTTCTATAGAGATAAAATGTTGACAAAATTGTCTATAGAGATAAAATTTTGATAAAATTTTCTATAGAACTAAAATTTTGATAAAATTTTCTATAGAGCTAAAATTTTGATAAAATTTTCTATAGAGATAAAATTTTGACAAAATTTTCTATAGAGATAAAATTTTGACAAAATTTTCTATAAAGATAAAATCTTGACAAAATTTTCTATAGAGATAAAATTTTGACAAAATTTTCTATGGAGATAAAATTTTGACAAATTTTTCTATACAGATAAAATTTTTACAAAATTTTCTATAGAAATAAAATTTTGACAAAATTTTCTATAGAGATAAAATTTTGACAAAATCTTCTACAGAGATAAAAAGAGACAAAAGAGATAAAATTTTGACAAAATTTTCTATATAGATACAATTTTGGCAAAATTTTTTATAGAGATAAAATTTTGACAAAATTTTCTATAGAGATAAAATTTAGAAAAAAATTTCTATAGAGATAAAATTTTGACAAAATTTTCTATAGATATAAAATTTTGACAAAATTTTCTATAGAGATAAAATTTTAACAAAATTTTCTATAGAGATAAAATTTTGACAAAATTTTCTATAGAGATAAAATGTTGACAAAATTTTCTATGGAGCTAAAATTTTGATAAAATTTTCTATAGAGATAAAATTTTGACAAAATCTTCTATAGAGATACCATTTTGACAAAATTGTCATTTTGACAAAATTTTCTAGAGATAAAAAATTTTTCATAGAGATAAAATTTTGACAAAATTTTCTATAGAGATAAAATTTTCATAAAATTTTCTATAGAGATAAAATTTTCACAAAATTTTCTATAGAGATAAAATTTTGACAAAATTTTCTATAGAGATAACATTTTGACAAAATTTTCTATAGAGATAAAATTTTGACAAAATTTTCTATAGAGATAACATTTTGACGGAATATTTATCATTTCTGTTTAATTTTAAATTCGAACATTACCACCATTTATATAACTTTATATATGCCAGAGCCTTCTTTTATTTAATTTATACGTACAAAATCTTAAATCAGGCGAATTTCGAAATAAAATCATGCGAATTTCATTACGAGCACATAAAAACATACTAAGATAAACTGTATAGATATGAATCTTTCAGACCCAAAAACTTAAAAAATTACTAAAATCAGATGATAGTACCAACTTATAGAACCAGATATGGATATTTTCAAATTACAACAACAGCAGAAAAATCTGTCAAAAAAGTCCAAAATCTGTTGAATTGAAATGTGAAAATGTTTTAAGGTATCTGGCGAAAATAATAAAAAATTAGTGGGTATTTGAAAGAAAATAAACGTTTTGAATTGATGCTGTGGATCATTCCCCTTTCAAGTCATAATAAAATGTGTCTAACTAAATACTATGACTCGAAAACTACTCTGCCTCTGTCACAGATTCAAAGAATTTTTATTTTTTTAGCCCTGCCAAGTGTACTGAGATCAATATTTCGTAGAATTACAAACGCAATGACTAAGTTAGTTTAGCTCCATTCTATTGTGAAGGGTTTAACAATTCTTATTTAGCCTTTTGAGTACTATTCGAACTCATAAAATCATATAGCGACTTAAAAAAAATTGTTGGTACATTATTTTGAAAAACTCTTCTCGCTATGGAAAGTTTTGCGTTTAGTGGTAAACACCTACCATGGTCTTTCAGAAAAAATCCATGTCGCAATGGCATAACAAAATAATGCAACATAATTGTTTTATTGTGGCATTAGAGCAGAACAAATGACGACTTCCAATATAATGTTTGGTCAACCCAAAGACCCACCTAAACTGATAGTGTAATACGAAAGAACTAAAAAACGAAATCAAGTTTTCTATTATTTTTTTGCAAATAGTAATGTTGTCCATTTTAATATAGATGTTGGCAGCTTAAGTTGCACTCTAGTTTTTGGAGAGATTGGAGTAGATAAAGAATACACCACATCTGCTTACTTTTCAGAAAGAAAATATCGCCATCATATTTCCAATTAAGCACTGAATTGAAGTTGAAAACGCATTCAATTAAATATTTGGTACATGGTTTTGGTATATGGTATCCAACAACCACGCAAGAATTGGTCCACATCGGGTCATAACTATGTATAGCCCCCATATAAACCGATCCCCAGATTTGGCTTGCGGAGCCTCTAAGAGAAGCAAATTTCATCCGATCCGGTTGAAATTTGGAACGTGGTGTTAGTATATGGCTGGTAACAACCATACCAAAATTGGTCCATATCGTTCTGTAGTTATATATATCCGATCCCCAATCACACAAAAATTGGTCCATATCATAATCAGGGCTGTGGAGCCGGAGTCGGAGACGGAGTCTGAAGATTTTGCTGGAGTCGGAGTCGTAAAAATTTTGCCCGACTCCGACTCCGGCTAAACCAAATTTTTTAAAACATTTCACATTTTTGTAACTAAGCAAGTTTTTACGGAAATTAGTTTCCATTGCGTTATTCATTCGATCAATGTACAGTATGATTGTAAATGAAAATCAACTTCCAATTACGGCTATCTTTTTATGTTTCCTAGAATGTTAGACTAGCAGATGGGCTGGATCGATCCATTTTAATGCCCATATCAATTTATTTGAAATATTTCGAACAATCTATATTATTTTTATTTTAATATTATTTTAAGGCCATATACATATATGGAATATTGACAGAAAAAATTTTCAAAGTTGTTTTTTATAGAAAATTTTGTCAAAATATTATTTCTATAAAAAGTTTTGTCAAAATTTTATTTCTATAAAAAATTAATTCACAATTTTATTACTATAGAAATATTTTTTTCTATAGAAAATTTTGTCAAAATTTTATTTCTATAGAAAATTGAGTCAAAATTTTGCTTCTTTTGATAATTTTAAATTTTATTTCTTTTGATAATTTTATTTCTATAAAAATTTAAGTCAAAATTTTATTTGCCAAAATTTTATAGTAATAGATTTTTTTATTAGAAAATTTGGTCAAAATTTTATTTCTATAGAAAATTTTGCCAAAATTTTATAGTAAAAGTTTTTTTATTAGAAAATTTGGTCAAAACTTTATTTCTATAGAAAATTTTGTCAAAATTTTATTTCTATAGAAAATTTAATCAAAATTTTGTTTCTGCGGAATATTTTGCAGAATTTTATTTACTACACAAAAATTGTTCTAAAATTGTATTTTTATTGATAATTTTTTTAAAATTTTATTTTTATAAGAAAAAATTGTCAAATTTTATTTCTACAGCAAATTTTCTCAATTTTTTTTCTCACTGATACTCAAAATTTTAGTACTATAGAAATATTTTTTTCTATATAAAATTTAGTCAAAATTTTATTTCTATAGAAAATTTAGTCAATTTAGTGTTTGTGAATATTTTGCAAAATTTTATTTCTATAGAAAATTTTGCAAAATTTTGTTTGCTACACAATTTTTTTTTAACTTCAAACTTTTATTTCTATAAAAAATTTTGCCAAATTTTATTTCTATAAAAATTTTATTTCTATATATTTGGTTAAAATTTGATTTCTATAAAAAATTTTGCCAAAATTTTATTTTTATAGAAAATTTAGTCAAAATTTTATTTACTAGACAAAAATTTTTCCAAAATTGTATTCAGTGAGCATACAATTTTGGAAAAATTGCTGCTAAGTCGAAAACTTGTAGAAATGACTCAAATTTTCAAATTTTTCAATGGATGAATCATAAATGCATTTTTGCGAAATTGTCTAAACAATTATAAATATTTCCCAAATATTGCCCGAGTTTTGGAGAAGTCTGATTTGAGATTTTATCAAAATGTAGATCTAAATACAAAGTTGTGCAGAGTATATTATAATCGGCCCACCCGACTTTCCTTGCATTTTTATTTTTTGTTAAAATTGTGTTACGTCCCATAACGTTAGATTTAAATTTTAAGTACATAGATTTGTTAGAAGTATATACAATTTTGTCTAAATCGATTCAGATTCAAATTCATGCATATGGAAATATAAACCTTTATATAACTCGCAACAAATTTAAAGGATTTGAGATAGTATCAATAATTTTGGTCCACAAATACTTATAATGTTGGTATCTTCTCATATTATGATGGGTATTTTATATCATTATTTTATTTATTAACCATTGCCCTAAATTTGAAATATAGAGTTCAATTCTCTAATGTGAAATTAAGACCTTTTTTTGCACACATAAATAAAAACGATACTTTATATCGACCCACTTACGGTACCCCCACAATAGAACTACAAATTAGTGGTATTAAAATGAGATTTAGTTATATTACCCGGAGTCGACTCCGGAGTCGGAGTCGGAGTCGAGCTGATGAAAAATGCTGGAGTCGGAGTCGAGCAAAATTGGCTCGACTCCACAGCCCTGATCATAATCATGGTTGCCACTCGAGCCAAAAATAATCTACCAAAATTTTATTTCTATTGAAAATTTTGTCAAAATTTTATTTCTATAGAAAATATTGTCAAAATATAATTTCTATAGAAAATTTTGTCAAAACTTTAGGAGGTTTTAAGGTACCTTGCCATCGGCAAGCGTTACCGCAACCCAAATAATTCGATTGTGTATGGCAGTGTTTAGAAGAAATTTCTACGCATCTCCATGGTGGAGGGTACATAAGCTTCGGCCTGGCCGAACTTACGGCCGTATATACTTGTTAGTATTGATTCCGAGCCAAAGAAGCAGAGAATTCAAGTAAGGATACTTTTAAGACACAATTCTCTTTTAAATTTGGGTTTTGTGTACTTGCTTGTAGGAAGCAAATTTTAATTTTTCGTTTTTTTTTTCAGTTTTTTTCTTTTATTACTTTAATTTCTAAATTCGGACTCGACTTTCAGTAGAAATAATTGTATGTTTCTTTAAAACAAAGTGTTGAAAAACATGTCCTATTTTTGAACGATTGTTTGCTTTGTAGTGAAGATGCAAAAAGACAACCAATTTGAAGACAATTTCATTAATTTTAAAGAATTTTTCTGAATTATTAAAGTCAAGTTGACCTTAGCCCAAAATTTTTTTCTTTCATGTTAACATATAACACCCATTTTGAAGTCAAATCACTTAATTATAAGGACAATACGACTTTATTGAAAAGTTTATCGACTTTTGGAAAACAAAAAAATACATGAAATCTTTGACCTCACTGCAATATTTTTTTCAGTGTAGGCTCGAAATCAATACCGAAATCCTTACGGAAAGATGAAAATCATTGGATCCAAGTAATTATTTTTTTTTAGTGTAGCTTATACCCTCCCCCCCCCCCCAACGGGATATAGGTCCCATATATATGTACCTATTATCCTCCCAAATATCACCACTGAATCTGGGTAACCGTTACTTCACACATACACATGTGTATGTATGCATGTTGTAAAGTGGCATTTTTCCCGTTTCCGCTTCAGTTTTAACAACCACATAAAGCGAACTCGGCTCTAACGCTGGTTATCTTTGCTGTCATTAAAACTGAGGATGATGGTCCTACTCTTGTCCAGAGTAGTTAGTGGAAAGTACCAAACTAGAAAGAGATAGACAACAAATGGTCATTTATGAAACCACATGAGTCCATTTGTAGTCCTAGCTAGCACCAGAACGAGAATTATGGTGGGTGTCCACCATTGATGATGTTAATTTTTTTTGCTTTTCCTTCTTTCAGGCAATTAAAATTTTATTTTGCTCTATTGCTTTTGGTTGTTGCAACTAAACTATGAGTTTGTTTTTTTTTTTTTTTTTTTTTTTTTGGGAAAGCACATAATAGTGTCATTGATGTAGCTGCAACAATGTTTCCTTATGTCCTGTTTCCACATATCCTTAGTAGTGTTTTGAAATCACGCACGCGGTAGCAAGATATGTTTGCATTTTATGGAGCCAAAGAACTACTGTATGTGTGGTGTTCATATGAAAACATTTTATTAATTAATTGAAATGGAAATTATGTCCTTCTCCACCATCACCCATTGAAAAAAATCCAACCGCTTCATTATGGGTATTTTATTGGCTTAAACTCTTTTTTATATTTTTCGAATTGCAATGCCATCAAATCATGGACAAAATTTTAAATTAATTGCTATAATTAATTGTGACCACATATGTTGAAGTTATAATGGCTTCGCTTTATGGTTATGGAACAATTTGTTCATAGCTTTAAAAAATTATCAAAAATTGTGAAACTTTCTTTGATTACGTGCACTGAAGAGAGCAGTCCATAAATTGAAAATTCTATATTTTAATATTAGAGAAGACATATTTTACTTTATATATAGATTTTGTAATAGATCAAATGTGTATAAACTTTTCACTGAAGACAGTTTTGTACCTGAAGTTAAACAATTTTTCTTTAATGTCCGTATTTATAAAAAATATAAAAAAAATGATTTTTAAGAAATCTGAAATGAAATAAACCTAATATTAACAAGTATATACGGCTGTAAGTTCGGCCAGGCCGAATCTAATGTACCCTCCACCATGGATTGCATAGAAACTTGTACTAAAGACTGTCATCCACAGTTACTTGGGTTGCGGTAACACTTGCCGATGGCATGGCATCTTAAAACTTCTTAAGACCGTGTTCTTAATTGTAAGTTAGTCCATACAGGGTATATATATAGTTTGAAAAAAATTTCTATAGAAATTTTGACAAAACTTTCTATAGAAATAAAAGTTTGACAAAATTTTCTATAGACATAAAATTTGATAAAATTTTCTATGGAAATAAAATTTTGACAAAATTTTCTATAGAAATAAAATCTTGACAAAATTTTGTATAGTAATAAAATTTTGACAAAATTTTCTATAGAAATAAAATTTTGACAAAATTTTGTATAGTAATAAAATTTTTACAAAATTTTTTATAGAAATAAAATTTTGACAAAATTTTCTATAGAAATGAAATATTAACAAAATTTTCTATATAAATAAAATTTTGACAAAATTTTGTATAGTAATAAAATTTTGACAAAATTTTTTATAGAAACAAAATTTTGACAAAATTTTCTATAGAAATAAAATCTTGACAAAATTTTGTATAGTAATAAAATCTTGACAAAATTTTGTATAGTAATAACATTTTGACAAAATTTTTTATAGAAATAAAATCTTGACAAAATTTTGTATAGTAATAAAATTTTGACAAAATTTTTTATAGAAATAAAATTTTGACAAAATTTTCTATAGAAATGAAATATTAACAAAATTTTCTATAGAAATAAAATTTTGACAAAATTTTGTATAGTAATAAAATTTTGACAAAATTTTTTATAGAAATAAAATTTTGACAAAATTTTCTATAGAAATAAAATCTTGACAAAATTTTGTATAGTAATAAAATTTTGACAAAATTTTCTATAGAAATAAAATCTTGACAAAATTTTGTATAGTAATAAAATCTTGACAAAATTTTGTATAGTAATAAAATTTTGACAAAATTTTCTATAGAAATAAAATCTTGACAAAATTTTGTATAGTAATAAAATTTTGACAAAATTTTCTATAGTAATAAAATTTTGACAAAATTTTCTATAGTAATAAAATTTTGATAAAATATTCTATAGTAATAAAATGTTGACAAAATTTTCTATAGTAATAAAATTTTGATAAAAATATCTATAGAAATAAAATTTTGGTAGATTATTTTTGGGGATCGGCTATATACAACTATAGACCGATATGGACCAATTTTGGCATGGTTGTTAGTGGCCATATACTAGCGCAATGTACCAAATTTCACCACGTACCAAATTTCAACCGGATCGGATGAATTTTGCTCCTCCAATAGCTCCGGAGGTCAAATCTGGGGATCGGTTTAAACGGGGGTTATATATAATTAAGACCGGTATGGACCAATTGTTGCATGGTTGTTAGAGACCATATACTAATACCACGTACCAAATTTCAACCGGATCGGGTGAAATTTGCTCTTCCAAGGGGCTCCGGAGGTCAAAGATGGGGATCAGTTTATATGGGGGCTACATATAATTATGGACCGATATAGACCAATTCCTGCATGGTTGTCAGAGACCATATACTAACACCACGTACCAATTTTCAACCGGATCGGGTGAATTTTGCTCTTCCAAGGGGCTCCGGAGGTCAAATCTGGGGATCGCTTAATATGAGGGCTATATATATTATGGACCGATGTGAACCAAAGTTAGCATGGTTGTTAGAGACCATATACAAACACCATGTACCAAATTTCAGATGGATCGGATGAAATTTGCTTCTCTTAGAGGCTTCGCAAGCCAAATCGGGGTATCGGTTTATATGGGGGCTATATATAATTATGGACCGATGTGGACCAATTTTTTCACAGTTGTTAGAGACCATATACCAACACCATGTACCAAATTTCAGCCGGATCGGATGAAATTTGCTCCTCTTAGAGGCTCTGCAAGCGAAATCAGGGGATCGGTTTATATGGGGGCTATATATAATTATGGACCGATGTGGACCAATTTTTGCATGGTTGTTAGAGACTAGAGGTGTGCATGTGACACGAAATTATCGTGACTCACGAAAATGTTCGTGATTCGTGCGTGAGTCGAGAGTCACGCTCATGACAACAGCGTGAGTGTGCGTGAGCGTGATTAACAAACCAAAATGTCGTGCGTGAGCGTGAGTCACGCAAATAATATCTTCGTGAGTGTGCATGAGATGAAAATGAAAATATTCCTGCTCACCAATATAAAACGCTTAAGAGTTAAATTCAATTAAAATTTTAGTGACACCTGAGATGTTCAGAGTTTAATAACACTCTCGATTTTAATAATGCTCATGTTTTCAGAAACTTCGGTAAGCTAAATTCATCATAAAATTATTCGTGAGTCACGATATTTTTCGTGAGTCACGATATTTTTCGTGAGTTACGACGTTTTCGTGCGTGAGTGAGCGTGAGTAAATTTTTTTTTTCGTGAGCGTGCGTGAGTCCTACCAAAAAATATTATGCGTGAGTATGATTTTTCAGTCGTGAGTGTGCGTGAGCGTGAGTAAACTATTCCTCACGTGCACACCTCTATTAGAGAGCATATACTAACACCATGTACCAAATTTCAGCCGGATCGGATGAAATTTGCTTCTCTTAGAGGATCTGCAAGCCAAATTTGGGGGTCCGTTTATATGGAGGCTATACGTAAAAGTGGACCGATATGGCCCATTTGCAATACCATCCGACCTATATCAATAACAACTACTTGTACTTCAAGTCGATAGCTTGTTTCGTTCGGAAGTTAGCGTGATTTCAACAGACGGACGGACGGACATGCTCAGATCGACTCAGAATTTCACCACGACCCAGAATATATGTATACTTTATGGGGTCTTAGAGCAATATTTCGATGTGTTACAAACGGAATGACAAAGTTAATATACCCCCATCCTATGGTGGAGGGCGAACAATTAAAATTTGCTTCCTAGAAGCAAGTACACAAACCCCAAATTTAAAAGAAAGCTGTGTCTTAAAAGTATCCTTACTTAAATTCTCCGCTTCTTTGGCTCGGAATCAATACCAAATTTTTAAAGTAAAGACAAAATCTTTGGAAACGGGCATGTTTTTTTCGTGTACGGATTTGCCATAAGAAATATTTTTGATACTCGTATGCTGATATTTTGAGAGTGCATATGTTGGTCCATTTTTTATACCCTGCGCCACACTGTGGAACAGGGTATTATACGTTAGTGCATATGTTTGTAACACCCAGAAGGAGACGAGATAGACACATGGTGTCTTTGGCAATAATTCTCAGGGTGGGTCCCTGAGTCGATATAACCATGTCCGTCTGTCCGTCTGTCCGTCCGTCCGTCCGTCTGTCTGTGAACACATTTTTGTGATCAAAGTCTAGGTCGCAGTTTAAGTCCAATCGCCTTCAAATTTGGCACATGTTCCTAATTTGGGTCAGAATAGAACCCTATTGATTTTAGAAGAAATCGGTTCAGATTTAGATATAGCTCCCATATATATCTTTCGCCCGATATGCACTAATATGGACCCAGCAGCCAGAGTTTTAGCCCAATTTGGTTGAAATTTTGCACAGGGAGTAGATTTAGAATTGTAGCTATGCGTGCCAAATTTGGTTGAAATCGATTCAGATTTAGATATAGCTCCCATATATATCTTTCGCCCGATATGCACTTATATGGAAATTTTTTTACTGAAATTTTGCACAAGGAGTACAATTGGTTGTATAGTCATATGTGCCAAATGATTGAAATCGGTTCAGATTTAGATATAGCTTCCATATATATTTTTCGCCCGATATGGACTTATGTGGCCCCAGAAGCCAGAGTTTTGGCCCAATTTGGTTGAAAGTTTGCACTAGGAGTACAATTGGTACTATAGTCATGTGTGCCAAATTTGACTGAAATCGGTTCAGATTTAGACATATATATGTTTTTCTGATTTCGACAAAAATGGTCAAAATACCAACATTTTCCTTGTAAAATCGCCACTGCTTAGTCGAAAAGTTGTAAAAATGACTCTAATTTTCCTAAACTTCTAATACATATATATCAAGCAATAAATCATAAATAAACTTTTGCGAAGTTTCCTTAAAATTGCTTCAGATTTAAATGTTTCCCATATTTATACCCTGCGCCACACTGTTTTACTAACATTGAGTTCCACCCTAGTGCATTAGCCGACTTAAATTTTGAGTCTATAGATTTTGTAGAAGTCTATCAAATTCTGTGCAGATCGAGTGATATTTAAATGTACACAGTCTTACACAAGTTTACATACGGTTTAAGAAATTTTATTTTCTTTAATTATTAAAATATAATAAAATATGCATATATATGCTTTAGATTTTGTAAATTAATTTGAAAAACAAAGTATTTGTCCATTTTCAAGAAGATGTTTTTAGTCTGGATTATAAACAACAACAAGAAACATGTTTAGTTATAAGGTAAAAACCTCAAGGGTATGTAAACTTATGTGAGACTGTGTATGTATTTGGGACAAACCTTTATATATAGTCCCCAACACATTTGACGGATGTGATATGGAATCGAAAATTTAGATCTACAAAGTGGTGCAGGGTATAATATAGTCGGCCCCGCCCGACTTTAGACTTTCCTTACTTGTTTATACTTAGACTTATAGCAGTTAAGCATCAAGACTATATACATATTGAAAGCTCGCTTATTTCACAAAGTGATCTGTTCCCAACCTGGGATCCTGTCTTACGAGGTTAGGTGGCAGCCCGATGTATCAGGCTCACTTAGACTATTCAGTCCATTGTGATACCACATTGGTGAACTTTTCTCTTATCACTGAGTACTGCCCGATTCCATGTTATGCTCAATGATAAAGGGAACTCCTTTTTATAGCCGCGTCCGAACGGCGTTCCACATTGCAGTGAAACCACTTAGAGAAGCTTTTAAAACCCTCAGAAATGTTACCAGCATTACTGAGGTGGGATAATCCACCATTGAAAAACTTTTTTTGGTGTTCGGTCGAAGCAGAAATCGAACCCACGACCATGTGTATGCAAGGCGGGCATGCTAACCATTGCACCACGGTGGCTCCCCTGTTTTACGAGATGTCGCTTCTAAAACGAAGAAAAGCCGAACTTAAGAACTAATGAACATTAAGCGAGATGTATAAAATTTCACAAAAATTAAATGTATAAAATTCCAAGCCAAGCACATCCACCTTGGTCACTGAAGATAGATCTCTTTGAAAGCTCTTTAACTAGCTTTGCTAAAAATTCTACAAATCCGATGACTTACATCGCTTTATCGCCCAGCATCTTCAACCAATATAAGCAAGATGGATGGAAAATCTTGTTCACTGATGGTTCGAAAACAGACTACAATACTTCGTTTGCAGTCGTATATGATGATGGTAATATCCAATGCACCGGATTGCTTCCACAAAACGGTTCCAAATCTTTTTACAAAAATGGAAGCTGACATAAAATGGCAGGAATACAATAATGTTTACAAAACCATCAATCCAGACGGCAAACCTTTAATACCACATCGTACATAAACATGTGTTATACACCACTAAGACTCACGCCTTGTAAGTTATCTTATGCATATAAAGGGTGGTTAAAATTTCAAGGGCCGATGTTGATTTTGAATAAAACACAAACTATTTAGGAAATTATTGTAATTTTATTTTATTAAGATATATGGGTATTACTCAATTATGTACGGAACAAAATATCGGCCAAATGGGCGCCGCGACCTCGGTGGCTCACCTCCATCCGATGGTCCAAATTTTCGATGACGCTGAGGCATAATGGAGGTTCTATGCCGTTAATGTGCCGAATTATCTCATCCTTTAGCTCTTGAATTATTGCTGGCTTATCGATGTACACCGTTTCTTTCAAATAACTCCAAAGAAAAAAGTCCAACGGTGTCAAATCACATGATCTTGGCGGCCAATTGACATCGCCATTACGTGAGATAACACGGCCATTGAATTTGTTGCGCAAAAGAGCCATTGTTTCGTTAGCTGTGTGGCAAGTGCCACCGTCCTGCTGAAACCACATATCGTCCACATCCATATCTTCCAATTCGGGCCATAAAAAGTTCGTTATCATCTCACGATAGCGAACACCATTCCCAGTAACTGCCTGACCGGCCTAATTTTGGAAAAAATACGGCCCGATGTGCCTCATTACTGAAGATGATTTTCTTCGAAAATTGATCATCCACATCATAATAAGTCTGGATAACTTTAACACGTTGTTGGATTGTGTATCTCTCCATGGTTCAAATTGAGTAAGTCTGAAATAGAGAAATGTCAAATAAAATTCGGAAAAAACTTGGCGTTTAGGTGTGGTTCACATTCAACACCGGCTCTTACAATTTCACCACCCTTTATCTTCAAGAAGGAGCCCCCTCCTACCTGCTCTTATTGTAGTGGAGCTAACTTAACTACATACCATCTGATCGCTGATTGCCCATCACTTCAATCCCTTCGAGAAACATATTTCTCATCAACAGATAGCTTGGATATACTAAAAACCCCAACTTGCTATGGGTTGGGTTTTTTAGTGTATCCAAGTTATACAAAAATTTATGACTTTATAAAAAACTTGTATTTACACTATAAAATATGAAGTAGAATTTTTGTATATGTTTTTTATAAATCTTCCTCATTTGTCAGATCTTCATTAAGCCGATAGCCTAAGTTGCTAGTTGCTTTTTTTGTTATATATTTATTATAATTTGTAATTATAATAATGATTTTAATAAATAAATAAATAAAATAGTAAACAGGTCATTTTCAAGAAGAAGAATGTGTTTGGCAGTATGTGTTATTGAAGCGATTTTTTGAGGATGAACGAGTATTAATATGCCTTGAAGAGGATGATGATTTGACTTTTCTCATTTTCAACATAAAATAACTTTCTGTACAAAGAATTTCAGTAATCAAAAACGAGAAGCTGATTTACATGATCCATAAAGTGAGAAATGATTTGCTTGTTAAATATTGTTAAATTTTTTTTAGATATTTCATACGACCCAGACTACGAGTAAGTACGTTGCACCAAAGTATTGCTTTTTGCTCAGTAGATAGAAAATACTAACAAAACTAGAAAGTAAATTTTATTTATTTTTTTTTTATTATTATTTTTTTCTTTTTAACTATTACTACATTTAGTTCAATAAATATTTTAACATTTACTATTCTGCATCCGCATTCTAGCCCTTATCGATGGCGTCGATACATCCAACATGAGCCGTGATCAATTAGAGGCCTTTGCCTTACGGCTAAAGGCCGAAATGGAACGTGAACGTGAAGAGCGTAATTTCTTTCAAATGGAAAGAGATAAAATACGCACCTTTTGGGAAATCACCAGAGGTCAATTAGAGGATACCACCACTGAGCTAAGGCAAAAGGATCATGAAGTTGAAATGACCCAACAGGTGGCAGATATCGAAGCCAAACAAATAATGCAACAAATGAAACATTTACAATTTGAGAATCAGAATAAAATCAGTGAGGTAAGAGCTGAGGCAATGACTCAATTGAAAATGTCCCAGGAGGATCATGAGACTCAGGAAATACAATTGCTAAAAGATTTGAGAGAGCTGAAGCGTTTGCGCAGAGAAGATCAAGAGATGCATGAGCTGCAAATACAACAGTTGAAAATGAAGAATATCGAAGTTATAACGTGAGTATTTTTTCCATATTTACCACAGTTTGGCTAGGAATTTACTTCCAAACATTTTTTTCAAAAATCAAAAAACCTCAAACACTGCCCAAATCTTCATTCATATAATCCAAAGGATTTTTATCTTTACAGAGATTTACGCACCAAATTCGAAAGAGAAACCAAAGACCTAACTCTCTTACATGAAGAGAAAATGTTGGATTTGAAAAATGAAATCGAACTGATCTATCGCATGCAAATGTTCGAGGTTGAAGAGCGTAAAAATTTACAAATTCAAAAACTAATCGAAAATCATGATATGGCCTTTAATGACATGAAAAACTATTACAATGATATCACTCTGAATAATTTGGGCTTGATAAGCTCGCTAAAAGAACAAATGGAAGCTCTAAAGAAACAAGCGGAGAGAAATGAACGCTTAGCGGCAGACATGGCTGCTGAGAATCGTAAACTGAAAGAACCTTTGGAGCAGGCACAACAAGAGCTAGTTGTTATGAAACGTAAACTGGAATTCTATGATCGTGATAGAGCACAATTGAGTCGTCTGAAAACACGCAACGCTCAAGTGGAGAAACAATTAAAAGCTTTAACCTGGGAAACGGAAGCTTTACTCTTGCGCAACGATACTTTGGTAAAAGAGAGAGAAGAACTTAAAGCGAAATTCGAGGATGTTGTTATTGAATTGCAACAAAAGACAGGATTGAAAAATGTCCTTTTGGAGCGAAAAATAGCCATTATGGAGAGGGAAGGAGAGAAACAAGAGATTATGCTTAAAGAGACCATAGATACATGTGCTGCAGTAGCCAAAGCTTCAGGCAGAGAAATGGAATCACCCATTGAGTTAGAGCGTAGAGTGGAAAATGTTCTAGATGAAAAGAATAAACTGATCCAAGAGTTGCGTTATGAATTGGCCAGACTAACCAAAGCTCATGATGATCTCTTGGCCACCTATGAAGCGAAATTACAACAGTATGGTATACCCAAAGAGGAATTGGGTTTTGAGCCTTTACGTACGACATCCAGATGGACTTATCTCCTAGGTCCTGCGGGTTTAGTTACTAGAAATCCTTAAATTGATTTTTTTTTGTATAAAAATAAAAAATATAATCATTGTTTTTGTTTCTTTATTTTTTCTAGTCGTTGCATGACTTTATATCACCCGTGTTTATACCCTTCACCACTACTGGGGTACAAGGTATAATAAGTTTGTGCAAAAGGAACAGTCATACCCCCTTTCTTTTATTATACCAATCGTCTTAGAATTAAATCCTGTATCGATTTACCAATGTCCGTCTGTCTGTGCAAATTCCAGTCCTCTAATTTGGAATAGGGTCTTTTTCCGCCTCAAAGGCGATCCCTATTGATTTTGGAAAAACTCGGTTCTGATTTAGATATAGCTGACATATATATTTATAACCGATTTGGTCATAAATGACGTATTTATCCACCGATCTTCTTCAAATTTCCTATACTCAAATATCTTGTGAGTCTCTTAAATCTTGAAAAATATCAGTCAAATCCGTTCAGATTTAGATAAATCTCCCATATTGTATATCTTATGGCCGATTTACACTCATATGAGAGGCCAAAGCCTTACTCCAATTTAAGTGAAATTTAACACACAGAGCACGCACACCAAAATTTTTTTTATTGAAATGTCTTTAATCACGAAAATGATAGTAACAATCACAGTTTTAATTGGGCCTAGAAAACTTTTAATTGAATCCATTAATTTTTTAATTGATTCAATTAAAAGTTTAATTGATGCTGATTTCAAAACTCAATTAATTTTTTAATTAAAAAAGGTAATTATTTTTAATTACTTTCTGAATTAGCTTAAAGTTTTTATTTCGATTAACAATTGATTGTTTGAAATACATTATTAATTACAAATTAAAAAAAAAATTTCATCTCTTTTTATACCCTCCACCATAGGATGGGGAGTATATTAACTTTGAAATATTGCTCTAAGACCCCATGAAGAATATATTTATTCTGGGTCGTGGTGAAATTCTGAGTCGATCTAAGCTTGTCCGTCCGTCCGTCTGTTGAAATCACGTTAACTTCCGAACGAAACAAGCTATCGACTTGAAACTTGGCACAAGTGGTTGTTATTGATGTAGGTCAGATGGTATTGCAAATGAACCGTCGGTCCACTTTTACGTATAGCCCCCAATAAACGGACCCCCAGATCCGGCTGAAATTTGGTACATGGTGTCAGCATATGATCTATAACAACCGTGCAAAAATTGGTCCACATCTGTCCATAATAATATATAGTCCCCATATAAACCGATCTCCCGATTTGGGCTGCGGAGCCTTTAAGAGAAGCAAATTTCATCCTATCCGGCTGAAACTTGGTACATGATGTAAGTATATGGTCTCTAATAACTGTGCAAAAAGTGGCCCACATCGGTCAATAATTATATATAGCCCCCATATAAACCGATCCCACGATTTGGCTTGCGGAGCATCTAAGAGAAACAAATTTCATCCGATCCGCCTGAAATTTGGTACATGGTGTTAGTATATGGTCTCTAATGACCATGCAAAAATTGGTCCACATCGGCCCATAATTATATATAGTCCCCATATAAACCGATCACCAGATTTAACCTCCGGACCCTCTTGGAAGACCAAAATTCATCCGATTCGGTTGAAATTTGGTACGTGATGTTAATATATGGCCTCAAACACCCATGCAAAAATTGGTCGAAATCGGTCCATAATTATATATAGCCCCCATATAAACCGATCCCCAGATTTGACTTCCGGAGCCCTCTTGGAAGAGCAAAATTCATCCGATTCGGTTGAAATTTGGTACGTGATGTTAGTATATGGTATCCAACAACCATGCATGAATTGGTTCATATCAGTCCCTAATTATATATAACCCCCATGTAAACCGATCTCCAGATTTGACCTCCGGTGCCTTTTGGAGAAGCAAGATTAATCCGATCTGGTTGAAATTTGGTTCGTGGTGGTATTATATATGACATTTAACAACCAAGCCAAAAGTGGTCCATATCAGTCCTTAATCATATACAGCCCCATATAAACCGATCCCGAGATTTGGTTTTGGAGCCTCTTGGAGGAGCAAATTTCATTCGAGTCAGTGGAAATTTGGTACATTGTGCTAGTATATGGCCGTTAACAATCATGCCTAACTAGGTCCATATCGGTCTATAGTTATATATAGCCCTCAGATAAATCGATCCCCAATCATACAACAATTGGTCCATATCAAGTTCATAATTGTATATAGCCCCCATATTTCAATTCTGGCTCTCTACGTACCGTGCAAAAGTCCATATCGATTCGTAATTATTTGTAGACTTACCTATACATACCTTTTTTGTCTAATATAACAGGTTGGCTGATAAGTCCCCGGTCTAACAAAGAAAAACACATTTTTTTTGTCAAAATTCGTTTTTATTATACAACATAGTTCCCTTCAAGAGCGATACAACGATTATAAGGACCTTCCAATTTTTTGATACCATTTTGGTAGTACTCCTTCGGTTTTGCCTCAAAATAGGCCTTAGTTTCGGCGATCACCTCTTCATTGCAGCCAAATTCTTTCCCTGCGAGCATCCTTTTGAGGTCTGAGAACAAGAAGAAGTCGCTGGGGGCCAGATCTGGAGAATACGGTGGGTGGGGAAGCAATTCGAAGCCCAATTCACGAATTTTTGCCATCGTTCTCAATGACTTGTGGCACAATGCGTTGCCTTGGTGGAACAACACTTTTTTCTTATTCATATGGGGCCGTTTTGCCGCGATTTCGACCTTCAAGCGCTCCAATAACGCCATATAATAGTCACTGTTGATGGTTTTTCCCTTCTCAAGATAATCGATAAAAATTATTCCATGCGCATCCCAAAAAGCAGAGGCCATTACTTTGCCAGCCGACTGTCGATTGGACTCACGAGTGTAGTGATGGAGCCATGTTTCATCCATTGTCACATATCGATGGAAAAACTCGGGTGTATTACGAGTTAACAGCTGCAAACACCGCTCAGAATCATCAACACGTTGTTGTTTTTGGTCAAATGTGAGCTCGCGCGGCACCCATTTTGCACAGAGCTCCCGCATATCCAAATATTGATGAATGATATGACCAACACGTTCCTTTGATATCTTTAAGGCCTCTGCTATCTCGATCAACTTTATTTTACGATCATTCAAAATCATTTTGTGGATTTTTTTGATGTTTTCGTCGGTAACCACTTCTTTCGGGCGTCCACTGCGTTCAACGTCCTCCGTGCCAATTTAACCACGCTTGAATTTTGCATACCAATCAATTATTGTTGATTTCCCTGGGGCAGAGTCCGGAAACTCATTATGAAGCCAAGTTTTTTGCTTCCAGCGTATTTTTTCCCTTCAGAAAACAGTATTTTATCAAATCACGAAATTCTTTTTTTTCCATTTTTTTCACAATAACAAAAGTTGCTCCACAAAAGACACTCTATCTCACAAACTAATTGACTTACAGACGTCAAATTTTGACACGAATCATTTGAAGGTTGGTACTATATAAAAATAATATGCATTTAAAGGGTGATACGGTCAAAATTTGGTCAATATAAACTTGACGTATTTCTTTCAATTTTGCATTTAAAAAACCTGAACACCTCTCATTTTGAAGGTGTGTGTGTGTAGAATGTTGCTCCTATTTTGATTTTGGAATTCACTCTTCAGTTGTCAAAATGCCGTCCAAGCAAGAAGAGCAGCGTATCAAAATTTTGCTCGCGCATCGCGAAAATCCGAGCTACTCGCACGCAAAGCTGGCAAAATCGCTAAAAGTTGCCAAATCAACCGTTACAAATGTAATTAAAGTGTTTGGGGAACGTTTGTCGACAGCCAGGAAGTCTGGATCGTGGGGAAATCGAAAACTGGAAGCCGCTGAGACGACAAAGAGAGTTGCCGGTAGTTTCAAGCGAAACCCTAACGTCTCTCTCCGACTTGCCGCAAATAAGCTGGGTGTATCGTCTACAACCGTGCATCGAGCCAAAAAACGAGCCGGACTATCGACTTACAAGAAGGTAGTGACTCCAAATCGCGATGATAAACAAAATACGACGGCCAAAGCGCGATCCCGGAGGCTGTACACGACGATGCTGACGAAGTTTGACTGCGTGGTAATGGACGACGAAACCTACGTCAAAGCCGACTACAAGCAGCTTCCGGGACAGGAGTTTTATATAGGGCAAAAGGAAGGGGAAATGTAGCAGATATTTTCAAGCACATAAAACTGTCAAAGTTCGCAAAGAAATATCTGGTTTGGCAAGCCATCTGTACCTGTGGCTTGAAAAGCAGCATTTCCATAGCTTCCGGGACTGTCAACCAAGAAATTTACGTGAAAGAGTGTTTGAATAAACGTCTGCTGCCTTTCCTGAAGAAACACGGTTGTTCCGTACTGTTTTGGCCGGATTTGGCATCTTGCCATTACGGTAAAAAGGCCATGGAGTGGTACGCCGCCAACAGGTGGTTTCCAAGGACAAGAACCCTCCCAACACGCCAGAGCTCCGCCCAATTGAAAAATACTGGGCTATTGTCAAGCGGAACCTAAAGAAGGCCAAAAAAACTGCTAAGGACGAGCAGCAGTTCAAGGCAAACTGGCTTTCTGCGGCGAAGAAGGTGGACAAGGTGGCTGTACAAAATCTGATGGCAGGTGTCAAGCATGAAGCGAAAGCCTAACTGAATATTTTTCCTGAATTTTATACTAATTGAACTTGAAAAATAAATTTAATTTGATTTTTTAAATAAACGATTTTACCGATTTACACGCGTTTTCCCTTGACCAAATTTTGACCGTATCACTCTTTAATACTAGCGACGCCATCTATGTGTCAGACCGGGGACTTATCAGCCAACCTGTTAGCTCTATCGCCCGATATGGATTTATTTTGGCCCCAGAGATTACAAAGAAATTTGCATCAAATTTTGCACAAAAAAATACAATTGAAAGTATTGTCAAGTTTGCAAAATTTAGATGAAATCGCTTCAGATTTAGATATTACTCCCATATCTGTCATTCGCCCGATTTTGATTCTTATATGCACATGAGACCAAAGCTTAATTTCGATTTACTTGAAAATTTTCACTGTTCCAAATTGAATTTGAATTCATTTAAATGGTGGATGGCTTTAACGATAGCAACCACACTATCACGTTTGAATTCCGTCACGAATAACTTTATTTCTGAATGTCAAATGCTTTTGCAAGCTTGTAAATAATAAAATGAACTGTAACTGGAATAAATCTGTCAGCTGTCAGACGAGCGGGTTTAAAATGATAGCAACCTGAATTTCGTTGCTATACATATCAGCCTCCCTGTATATATCTCCTAATAAGCATTATTTATGTGTCCATAGTTAGATATAGCAATCCCCAGATTAGATTTCCGGAACCTCTTGGAGAAGCAACTTTCAAATCAAATCCGCCTGAAATTTTCCCCGTAACGTTGTAAAAACAGTACTGATACAGAAATTGAGCTAAGAAATTTATATTTTACAAAACGCATTCTTTACTTTCCTATTTCGATTGTGTATTGCTGCTTGTTCGTTGAACTCTTCCTGTTATGATTATATCTCTTAAATATTTTTTCGCCATTGCCCCGCTTGCCTCTTCCACTTTTGAGTAAAAAGTGCATTTAAACGTACCTTTTTGTCCATATGTCGTCGTTGTCGTCTCATTTGCATTGTCTCTCTTGTTTGCCTTTTTTCAGCCTTTGACTGCGATTTGGACTTTGTCCAAGAAAACAAAAGAAATCTGTGTTAATTCTTTTCCCAGAACAAAAGTAAAGTGACTAAGTATCGTACAATGGAAGGAAGTCAACAAATTCTTATTTCATCTGTTTTTGGCACTCTACTGCTGCTGAACTTGAAACTTTTGGTCTGTAATTCAAGAAATAGTAGGTGGTTTAAAAAGAATTTAAAGTGCAATAAAGTTATGAATACCGGTACACGGAAAATAAAGCAAATGGGAAGCAATAGGTTGGCGTTTTGCAAAAAAGGATAATTTTTCTAGGGTATGCATTCTGAGTAATGATGGTATCCTTTCTGAGCAGTGATGCCAACTCCTGAAGGGCAAAAAAAACACCAAAAATATATTATAAATTCTACCATAGCAGTTCCCACCATAGATTATAGAATATATATAGATGATCCACTTTTCTCTTAAAAAAAAATGTGTCAGTTCCAAAAATTAATTTTCTGACATTTCGTTTTGATTTTTTAAGTAAAGAGTCAGTCCCAAACAGGGCTGTGGAGTCGAGCCAATTTTGCTCGACTCCGACTCCAGCATTTTTCATCAGCTCGACTCCGACTCCGACTCCGGAGTCGACTCCGGGTAATATAACTAAATCTCATTTTAATACCACAAATTTGTAGTTCTATTGTGGGGGTGCCGTAAGTGGATCGATATAAAGTATCGTATTTATTTATGTGTGCAAAAAAAGGTCTTAATTTCACTTTAGATGCCAATTGAACTCTATATTTCAAATTTAGGGCAATGTTTAATAAATAAAATAATGATATAAGTACCCATCATAATATGAGAAGATACCAACAGTATATGTATTTGTGGACCAAAATTATTGATACTATCTCAAATCCTTTAAATTTGTTGCGAACTATATGCATGAATTTGAATCTGAATCTATTTAGGCAAAATTGTATATACTTCTACAAAGTCTATGTACTTAAAATTTAAAACTAACGTTATGGGACGTAACACAATTTTAACAAAAAATAAAAATGCAAGGAAAGTCTAAAGTAGGGCGGGCCGATTATAATATACTCTGCACAACTTTGTATTTAGATCTACATTTTGATAAAATCTCAAATCAGACTTCTACAAAATCTCGGTCAATATTTGGGAAATATTTATAATTGTTTAGACAATTTCACAAAAATGCATTTATGATTCATTCATTGAAAAGTTTGAAAATTTGAGTCATTTCTACAAGTTTTCGACTTAGCAGTGAGTATCAGTAAGCATACAATTTTGGAAAAATTTTTGTCTAGTAAATAAAATTTTGACTAAATTTTCTATAGAAATAAAATTTTGGCAAAATTTTCTATAGAAATCCAATTTTGACCAAATATATAGAAATAAAATTTTGAATAAAATTTGGCTAAACTTTTTATAGAAATAAAAGTTTGAAAAAATTATTAATAAAAATACAATTAAAAAAAAATTGTGTATTAATTTTACAAAATTTTCTATAGAAATAAAATTTTGACTAAATTTTATATAGAAAAAAAATATTTCTATAGTAATAAAATTTTGAATACATTTTTTATAGCAGTGAGTTTCAGTGAGCATCAGTAAGAAAAAAAATTTGAGAAAATTTGCTATAGAAATAAAATTTGACAATTTTTTCTTATAGAAATAAAATTTTGATAAAATGTTCAATAAAAATATGATTTAAGAACAAATTTTGTGTAGAAAATAAAATTCTGCAAAATATTCTACAGAAACAAAATTTTGACTAAATTTCCTACAGAAACAAAATTTTGACAAAATTTTCTATTGAAATAACATTTTGACCAAATTTTCTAATAAAAAAATCTATTACTATAAAATATTGGCAAAATTTTCTATAGAAATAAAATGTTGACCAAATTTTCTAATAAAAAAATCTATTATTATAAAATTTTGGCAAAATTTTCTATAGAAATAAAATTTTGATTTAAATTTTTATAGAAATAAACTTATCAATAGAAATAAAATTTTGAAAAAAATAACTTGTGTAACAAACTAAATTTTGCAAAATTTTCTATAGAAACAAAATTTTGACTCAATTTTCTATAGAAATAAAATTTTGACTAATTTCCCATAGAAAAAAATATTTCTATAGTAATAAAATTTTGAATAAATTTTTTATAGAAATAAAATTTTGACAAAATTTGCTATAGAAATAAAATTTTGACAAAACTTTTTATAGAAATAACATTTTGACAATTTTTCTATAAAAAACAACTTTGAAAAAATTTTCTGTCAATATTCCACATATGTATATGACTTTAAGATAAAATTAAACAAAATAATTTCGATTGTTCGAAATATTTCAAATAAATTGATATGGGCATTAAAATGGATCGTTCCAGCCCATCTGCTAGTCTAACATTCTAGGAAACATAAAAATATAGCCGTAATTGGAAGTTGATTTTCATTTACAATCATGCTGTACATTGATCGAATGAATAACGCAATGGAAACTAATTTGCGTAAAAACTTGCTTGGTTACAAAAATGTGAAATATTTTAAAAAATTTAGTTTAGCCGGAGTCGGAGTCGAGCAAAAGTTTTACGACTCCGACTCCGACTCCAGCAAAATCTTCAGACTCCGACTCCAAAACTCCGACTCCGACTCCACAGCCCTGGTCCCAAACATTAGTTTTCGTGCATTTTCTTTTGTGTTGTTCGTGAAGAGCAATGCTGCTCAAAATTAAATTTCGTATTTTCGCAGTTTTGGTCAAAAATTTTTGTTCAAATATGAACTTTTAATATATACATTTTTAAATCCTCTGGTGCATCATAAACGTTCTAATTTTGTGTAAAATTGGCAAATTACAAAAAGGAAAACGAAAGAGAATGTAAGCGTGCTCTTATTTTCTTCGTCTATTCTTAATCATCGGAACTGTCAAACATAGTTTGACACCCATGGCTCATATATATGTAATCGATTGTCCATGGATACCTAAAACAAAATCTGTTGAGTAAAGAGTGAAAACGGATACTACTCATTTTAAACTCTAGAAGATAGAAACGGAAACTCACTTGGCTTTAGTTTGCAACTACAACAAACACATGTTCTCTCTTCTCTCTCTCTCTCTCCACTGGATATATGTGCATATTTTTATACCCTCCACCATAGGATGGGGGTATATTAACTTTGTCATTCCGTTTGTAACACATCGAAATATTGCTCTAAGACCCCATAAAGTATATATATATTCTGGGTCGTGGTGAAATTCTGAGTCGATCTGAGCATGTCCGTCCGTCTGTTGAAATCACGCTAACTTCCGAACGAAACAAGCTATCGACTTAAAACTTGGCACAAGTAGTTGTTATTGATGTAGGTCGGATGGTATTGAAAATGGGCCATATCGGTCCACTTTTACGTATAGCCCCCATATAAACGGACCCTCAAATTTGGCTTGCCATTACTCTAAGCAGGGCTGTGGAGTCGAACCAATTTTGCTCGACTCCGACTCCGACTCCAGCATTTTTCATCAGCTCGACTCCGACTCCGGAGTCGACTCCGGGTAATATAACTAAATCTCATTTTAATACCACTAATTTGTAGTTCTATTGTGGGGGTACCGTAAGTGGATCGATATAAAGTATCGTATTTGTTTATGTGTGCAAAAAAAGGTCTTAATTTCACATTAGATGCCAATTGAACTCTATATTTCAAATTTAGGGCAACGTTTAATAAATAAAATAATGATATAAATACCCATCATAATATGAGAAGATACCAACAGTATATGTATTTGTGGATCAAAATTATTGATACTATCTCAAATCCTTTAAATTTGTTGCGAGCTATATAAAGGTTTATATTCCCATATGCATGAATTTGAATCTGAATCTGAATCGATTTAGACAAAATTGTATATACTTCTACAAAATCTATGTACTTAAAATTTACATCTAACGTTATGGGACGTAACACAATTTTAACAAAAAATAAAAATGTAAGGAAAGTCTAAAGTCGGGCGAGCCGATTATAATATACTCTGCACAACTTTGTATTTAGGTCTACATTTTGATAAAATCTCAAATCAGACTTCTACAAAATCTCGGGCAATATTTGGGAAATATTTATAATTGTTTAGACAATTTCGCAAAAATGCATTTATGATTCATTCATTGAAAAATTTGAAAATTTGAGTCATTTCTACAAGTTTTCGACTTAGCAGTGAGTATCAGTGAGCATAAAATTTTGGAAAAAATTTTGTCTAGTAAATAAAATTTTGCAAAATTTTATATAGAAATAAAATTGTCTACAGAAACAAAATGTTGACTAAATTTTCTATAGAAATAAAATTTTGGCAAAATTTTGTATAGAAATCAAATTGACCAAATATATAGAAATAAAATTTTTATAGAAATAAAATTTGGCAAAAATTTTTTTAGAAATAAAAGTTTGAAAAAATTAACAATAGAAATACAGTTAAAAAAAGTTGTGTAGCAAACCAAATTTTGCTAAATTTTCTATAGAAATAAAATTTGCAAAATATTCTATAGAAACAAAATTTTGACTACATTTTCTATAGAAATACAATTTTGACTAAATTTTATATAAAAAATATTTCTATAGTAATAAAATTTTGAATACATTTTTTATAGCAGTGGGTACCAATGAGCATCAGTAAAAAAAATCAGTAAAAAAAATTGACAATTTTTTCTTATAGAAATAAAATTTTGAAAAAAATTATCAATAAAAATACAATTTTAGAAAAATTTTTGTGTAGTAAATAAAATTCTGCAAAATATTCTACAGAAACAAAATGTTTACTAAATTTTCTATAGAAATAAAATTTTGACTTAAATTTTTATAGAAAAAAAATTATCAGTAGAAATAAAATTTTGAAAAAATTTTTGTGTAACAAACAAAATTTTCAAAATTTTCTATAGAAATAAAATTTTGCCAAATATTCTATAGAAACAAAATTTTAACTCAATTTTCTATAGAAATAAAACTTTGACTAAATTTTCTATAGAAAAAAATATTTCTATAGTAATAAAATTTTGAATAAATTTTTCATAGAAATAAAATTTTGAGAAAATTTGCTATACAAATAAAATTTTGACAACACTTTTTATAGAAATAATATTTTGACAAAATTTTCTATAAAAAACAACTTTGCAAAAATTTTCTGTCAATATTCCACATATGTATATGGCCTTAAAATAAAATTTAAAAAAAACTAATTTCGATTGTTCGAAATATTTCAAATAAATTGATATGGGCATTAAAATGGATCGATCCAGCCCATCTGCTAGTCTAACATTCTAGGAAATATAAAAATATAGCCGTAATTGGAAGTTGATTTTCATTTACAATCATGCTGTACATTGATCGAATGAATAACGCAATGGAAACTAATTTGCGTAAAAACTTGCTTAGTTACAAAAATGTGAAGTGGTTTAGCCGGAGTCGGAGTCGAGCAAAATTTTTACGACTCCGACTCCAGCAAAATCTTCAGACTCCGACTCCAAGACTCCGACTCCGGCTCCACAGCCCTGACTTTAAGAGAAGCAAATTTCCTCCGATCCGGCTGAAATTTGGTACATGGTGTTGGTATATGTTCTCTAATGACCACGCAAAAATTGGTCCACATCGGTCCATAATTATATATAGCCCCCATATAAACCGATCCCCGATTTGGCTTGCGGAGCCTATAAGAGAAGCAAATTTAATCCGATCCGGCTGAAATTTGGTACATGGTGTTGGTATATGTTCTCTAATGACCATGCAAAAATTGGTCCACATCGGCCCCAATAATATATGTAGTCCCCATATAAACCGATCCCCAGATTTGACCTCCGGAGCCTCTTAGAAGAGCAAAAGTCATCCGATCCGATTGAAATTTGGTACATGGTGTTAGTATATGGTCTCTAACAACCATGCAAAAATTGGTCCACATCGGTCCATAATTATATATAGCCCCCATATAAACCGATCCCCAATTTGGCTTGCGGAGCCTCTAAGAGAAGCAAATTTAATCCGATCCGGCTGAAATTTGGCACATGGTGTTGGTATATGTTCTCTAATGACCATGCAAAAATTGGTCCATATCGGTCCATAATTATATATAGCCCCCATATAAGCCGATCCCCAGATTTAACCTCCGTAGCCTCTTTGAGGAGCAAAATTCATCCATAATTGTATATAGTCCCTCTTGGAGCCTCTTGGCTCCGGAGGACAAATTTGTATAGAACATTTTATTTGTATAGAACATTTTTTTCCAAATTTTACTTCTATAGAAAATGTTGTCAAAATTTTATTTTGTCAAAATTTTATTTCTCTAGAAACTTTAAAGTTAATTATATACGTATTTAATCGGCCTTTTTGAGTTTAATATATAGCACGTACAGACTATGTGGTATATATTACGGTGTTAGGAAGTTTTAAGATACCTTGCCATCGGCAAGTGTTACCGCAACCCAAGTAATCCGATTATGGATGACAGTCTTCAGCAGAAGTTTCTACACAATCCATGGTGCAGGGTACATAAGCTTCGGCCTGGCCGAACTTACGGCCATATATACTTGTTTTTGTTTTGTTTTTGACTAGTCGCCTGTAAGTGTTTGCTTCGTCAGAGATGGGAAAACAAGAACTGTACTTTTTAATTTCATTTAAATATGTGCGATTCCCATGTAATTTCCTAACACACAAAATAATAAAATTGACCAATAAGATAGAATATTCAATTTGAATTTTAGGATAAATTTCTTTAATATCAATCAATGTTTTAAGAATTTTATATATAGTAGTATACTCATAATTGAACTTTGTGTTTCAGTGCAGTTAACAAGTACACAGAAAAAGTGTTTTATGAGAAGAATGAGCCACCTAGTACGAAAAATGAACTAACTTGTAGTCCACTTTTTGAGATTTCCACAATGTGTTGTTGATATACAGTAGGTAACGGTTATATGCACATTTCATATAAGAAGAAAAAACGCATATAAGAAACTTTTATCGAAACATCATGACTTTATGTGGTATATTGGGAACATTAAAACCTTTTTTATATAATCAGTAATGTAAATAATTTGTTGAAAGAAAAAACAAATATTGTATTCGTACAAGGACGAAAAAAACTGGTTTTCATATGTTTGGGTGTAAAAATTATATGTTTGAACTCAAATTTTTTTAACACAATATTTTTAAGTGCAAGCATATAATGTTCATAAACTAGCACAACATGTTTGGGACATACATGTTAATATGTTAGAACATATTATGTTTTGGACATAAAATGTTTGTAAATATAATATGCTTATATGCAAACATATATTAATTTAGAAATAGCCTATAAACATATATGTGTTTAGAAAGAGAGACCTAGAGACTATGCTGCAAGTAAAATAATGGAAGTAAAAATATATCCACACAAAGAGAATTTCATTAAAATTTTTCTACCAGTGTATACTATTCAATTATTAGCATGAACAATTGAATAGCAACTGAAACAAAAGTACCTTTTGAAATATACAACCTGATTGTTATTTTTTTTCCATATCTGAATTTTTAAACAATATATTGTTACGAATTTGATATTTCTAGATTTAAGTTTATTTAAATTAGTTTCCGTTAATTTAAATTTCAAATTGTAACGATAAAATTACGTCATAACCTGTTAGCGTCATTTCTTTATTTTCTAGTACTTTCCTAAACATCTTTTGTGTTCTTAGTTTTCCAATCGTTCATTGTAAAAGTAACGCCTATTGTTTTACTGTTATAATTATCGGTAATATGACCATAATCCCTTATGCCTGCACGACATCTACCAGATGGTAGAATGCACTAGCCAAGATGAGAATAAGCCTAAAAGTATGTGTGCCATATCGCCAGTACAATAACGCCCCATAGAAAGTTCTAGATAGCCGAGACAATGAACATAAGTCGATAAATATGTGCGATGTCGCCCGTGCGACATCTACCAGGTAGTAGATTAATCTAGAAGGTTGTAGGCCAATTAGCGAGAACATTTGAAATCGTCATATCTCGGTATATAAACCCCTAGCGGAGAGAGCAGTCAAGTAAGTCGTAAGCTAAAGTTTATACAGTACACATCGTAGAGCAAATATGTGAAACCAATCAGTTAAACAAATATATTGTAGATTGTCGTTATTTGAAAAGAACTGTGTTTTAACTATCGGGTAATTAAATACGCCTCAATATAAAAACGTAACAATATATAAAAAAGAATTTTCTGATGTCCATATGTATTCTTAAAACTTTTCTTATATAAAATAATTCCCTTAATGAAAAAAATTGTGTTTTTTCAGTCTTTCTTATATCCCTTATCTACTGTAACCAGAATTTACTGAGATTCTTTTAATTTCTATTACATTTACGAAATTCTTTTTTCTCATAAAAGCAAAAATTATCGAAAAGCAAAGAACTAGAAAACATTGGCGTCAAATGATTACCACGAAATAAAACGACCCAATGATATTTTTTTTAATTGTAATTTTTTTTGACTTTCGTGATATCATCATCATAGAATTAATTAGAAATAAAACAATATTTTTAATAAAACAATTTTGATTTTTTCGGGCAATTCAATTGGTTCAATCAAGAATTTAATTGACTTTGGTTGAAAATTTCAATTATCTTTTCGTTGAGGTAATCAAATATTGTATTATTGTTTATGTAGAGGTTATACTTATGAATTTTTCGTTAGATTTGAGTCAAAATTTAAAGAAATTTAATAAATAAAATGTTCAATTATGTTTATACCCTGCGCCACACTGTGGAACAGGGTATTATAAGTTAGTGCATATATTCGCCACACCCAGAAGGAGACGAGATGGACACATGGTGTCTTTGGCAAAAATGCTCAGGGTGGGCTCCTGAGTCGATATAGCCATGTCCGTCTGTCCGTGAACACATTTTTGTACTCAAAGTCTAGGACACAGTTTTAGTCCAATCGATTTCAAATTTGGCACAAATATGTGTTTTGGTACAGAATAGAACCCTATTGATTTTGGAAGAACTCGGTTCAGATTTAGATATAGCTCCCATATATATATTTCGCCCGATATGGACTTATATGGCCCCAGAAGCCAGAGTTTTACCCTAATTTGCTTAAAATTTTGCACAAGAAGAACAATTAGTACTATAGTCAAGTTTGCCAAATTTTATTGAAATCGGTTCAGATTTAGATATAGCTCCCATATATATCTTTCGCCCGATATGGACTAATACGGTCCCAGAAGCCAGAGTTTTACCTAAATTTGTTTGAAATTTTTCACTAGGAGTACAATTAGTAGTGTAGTCAAGCATGCCAAATTTTATTGAAATCGGTTCAGATTTGGATATATCTCATATATATAGCTTTCGCCCGATATATACTCATATGACCACAGTGGCCCATCTTTTACTCCGATTTAATTGAAATTTTTCACAGGGAGTAGAATTAGCATTGTAGCTATGCGTGCCAAATTTTATTGAAATCGGTTAAGATTTATATATAGAATTAGCATTATAGCTATGCGTGCCAAATTTGGTTGAAATCGGTTCAGATTTAGATATATCTCCCATATATAGCTTTCGCCCGATTTACACTCATATGACCACAGAGGCCAATTTTTAACTCCGATTTAGTTTAAATTTTGCACATGGAGTAGAATTAGCATTGTAGCTATGTGTGCCAAATTTGATTGAAATCGGTTCAGATTTAGATATAGCTCCCATATATATGTTTTTCTGATTTCAACAAAAATGGTCAAAATACCAACATTTTCCTTGTAAAATCGCCACTGCTTAGTCGAAAAGTTGTAAAAATGACTCCAATTTTCCTGAACTGCTAATACATATATATCGAGCTATAAATCATAAATAAACTTTTTCGAAGTTTCCTTAAAATTGCTTCAGATTTAAACGTTCCCATATTTTTTACTAAAATTGTGTTCCACCCTAGTGTATTAGCCGACTTAAATTTTGAGTCTATAGATTTTGTAGAAGTCTATCAAATTCTGTCCAGATCGAGTGATATGTAAATGTATGTATTTGGGACAAACCTTTATATATAGCCCCCAACACATTTGACGGATATGATACGGTATCGAAAATTTAGATCTACAAAGTGGTGCAGGGTATAATATAGTCGGCCCCGCGCGACTTTAGATTTTCCTTACTTGTTTTATTAAGAATTTGAATGATTTTCAGTCATCGTCTTTATTGACTTTATTTATTAATTTGATTAAGATGTTAACAGGATCAGTAAATTTTTTAACTTATTAAGTTTTCAACTTCATTCAACTTTTTAATTGGAAATATGTTGGTGATAATGTTTTTCTGGTGTTAATGTTATTAACCACGCCGTAGATCAGTCTTACTATTTTTGAGAAGTGTAGGAAACAAGTTGTTTGTACGGTCATTTATATCCACGTTTAATACATAAAAGTTTTTAGACACACCGAAAAAAAGTCAACTGTTTTATAGGAAGAATGGCAAAAACAATTTCTCAACTTGAATATTATTCTCATACTAATCGTTTGAAAAAGGTTTGAAAAAGTGTTGAGTTTTAAGATTTTTCATACATTTGAGAACTCTCTTTGTCGGATTGCACTCTTTATCTCTTTTATTATCAAAGTAAAAAACCTCTTTTAAATGTTCTTATTGTTCTGCTCTTGGTATCGTTTTGTTACACTCACTAATACCTAATTATTTCTACTTGGGGCTTTAAGGAAAAATAAAGTGGAATTACTAGTACAGTGAATGAGAGGCAACATTTTTGGCGGGAACTTTCTGTGTTTGTACTAACACAAGAACAATAACAACAACATTAAAAAATGCACTTAACGAAATGTATTTCGAAAGAAATACGCACATGAAAACAAACCGTAGGGGATAAATGAATAAAAAATGTATTACTTGTGTATCCTATACAAATGTAACTAAGTCATAACTAAGTCATAACATAACGTACAATTAAGTGGCCATATACTGAGTCAGAGAATAAAAAAAGAGTACTCACGAGAGAGTATTACTCATAATGGTCTATGCTTTATATGAGTAACGTGCATATCAATATTCAAATGCATACAGTATTGCGTTCTGTGGTACCAACAAACATGTATACAAAAGCCTTAGCATTCACATATATAAAAATACAAACTTACCTGTGTTTCAGTTATTGTTTGCTATGCTAAACTCGAACAATTATCAAGCGAATACATACATCTCCAATATCCTCATATCATATTAAAAACTGTGTAAGAATAAATCACTTATATATACTTTTCTTTCTCTGATCACTTTACACCAACGTTTTGTCTATAGATCACTTGCGCAAATAAATAAATTGAACATAAAATTGACAGTACAATTATATTCCCTCGAAAAGAAACACACTACGAAGTAACCAACCGGACGAAGCAAGTTCAACAAACGAACTGATGCTTTCGTTGATGGATACATAAAACAAAACCTGTTGAGTAAAGAGTGGAAACGGATACTACTCATTTTAAACTCTAGAAGATAGAAACGGAAACTCACATGGCTTTAGATTGCAACTACAACAAAAACACTCTCTTTTTCACTCTCTCTCTCTCTCTACTCGTTATATGTGGATATTTTTTTTTGTTTTGTTTTTGACAAGTCGCCTTGCTTCGTCAGAGATGGCAAAATAAGAATTGTAGTACTTTTTAGTTTCATTTAAATATGTGCGATTCCCATGTAATTTCCCAACAAAGAAAATAATGAAGTTGACCAATAACAAAGAATATTTAATTTGAACTTTATTTTTCTAATATAATCAATTTTTCAACTATTTTATATTTAGTAGAATACTCATAATTGAATTTTGTGTTTCAGTGCAGTTACCAAGTACACAGAAAAAAATTTCTATAGTTAAACTAACGTTAAACTAAACTTATTTTTATTCCAAAAAAATTTTTTGGTAGTTAAATTTTATTATTTTTTGCGAAATTTTCCACAGCCCAATGAAAATTTCGTTTTTTTAAGTATGTCTCAAACGTTTTAAGAACTAAACGTGAGTATAAAGTTCAATGACCGTACACATAAGTTCAATATGAACTAAAGCAAATGAAAACTTTCGTACGATTCCCACAAATAGTAAGAATGAACTACTGTATGGTTAAAATGATTTGGCACCAATGATTTTCTTCTTTAATTTTAGTTAATTTCTTCTTCTATAATAGGGTGTAATTTCGAGAACTGCAGTTAAAAAGTACAACGGGGCATTAAATTTTCCTGGTTTTAACAACGCTTTGTGGAAATATCAAAATGTGGAGTAAAATGTATGCCCATGTTCCCAAATCCACTTCCAGGTGAATGTGAATCAATTCCACGATTTTCGTGTCCTACTACCCACTTTCACCGGAATTTTCGTGAAATCAATTCACTTGCAAAAGTCTTGGTGAAAGTTGAATTATGTCCATGATGGGTGTATTTCCGGTTAAAAAAGTACTCGCGTAAAAAATTTGAAATGTTTTATATTTAATACATGAGTTTTATTAAAACTGCGTCATTTTTAATTAAAAAATATTAAATTATAATAAGTCTATTGATTCCACTTATTTTGATTTACACCTTAGAGAATTTTTGGGTAATTTGTGCAACCCAGCTGGTTACAGAAAAGTTAAAAAAAACGTGGAATTAAGAACACCAAATTTGGATTTGACGTGAATAGTGGAAGTGGAATTGAAGTGGATATCGGAACATGGGTGTTAGTTCAATTTTAGTACGAGATAGTTTATTCTTCCTATAAAACAGTTTACTTTTTTCGGTGTACACAGAAAAAGTGTTTTATGAGAAGGATGAGCCATCTCGTGCGAAAAATGAACTAAATTGTATTCCATTTTTTAAGATGTGCACAATGTGTTGTTGAAATACAGTAGGTAACGGATACATGTACATCTCACATGAGAAAAAACAACGCATATAAAAAACTTTTATCGAAACATCATGACTTTTTGTGGTATTTTGCTACGAAACATGTTTCATATAAGAAAAGAGTTTATGAAAAAAATTATAAAACAAGTATATACGGCCGTAAGTTCGGCCAGGCCGAATCTTATGTACCCTCCACCATAGATTGCGTAGAAACTTCAACCCACATGGTTGTTAAATATCATATACTACCACCACGTACCAAATTTCAACCAGATCGGATGAATTTTGCTTCTCCAAAAGGCACCGGAGGTCAAATCTGGCGATCGGTTTATATGGGAGCTATATATTATTATGGACTGATAGGAACCAATTCCTGCATGGTTGTTGGATACCCTGTACTAACATCACGTACCAAATTTCAACCGAATGGGAAGAATTTTGGTCTTCCAAGGTGCTCCGGAGGTCAAATCTGGGGCTCGCTTTATATGGGGCCTATATATAATTATGGACCGATATCGACCAATTTTTGCATGGGTGTTTGAGGCCATATATTAACATCACGTACCAAATTTCAACTGAATCAGATAAATTTTGGTATTCCAAGAGGCTCCGGAGGACCATATACTAACACCATGTACCAAATTTCAGCCGGATCGGATGAAATTTGCTTTTCGTAGAGGCTCCGCAAGCCAAATCGGGGGATCGGTTTATATGGGGGCTATATATAATTATGGACCGATGTGAACCAATTTTTGCATGGTTGTTAGAGATCATATACTAACACCATATACCATATTTCAGCCGGATCGGATGAAATTTGCTTCTCTTAGAGGCTCCGCAAGCCAAATCGGGGGATCGGTTTATATGGGGGCTATATATAATTATGGACCGACATGGACCAATTTTTGCATGGTTCTTAGAGACCATATACTAACATCATGAACCAAATTTCAGCCGGATCGGATGAAAATTGTTGCTCTTAGAGGCTCTGCAAGCCAAATCGGGGGATCGGTTTATATGGGGGCTATATATAATTATGAACCGATGTGGACTAATTTTTGCATGGTTGTGAGAGACCATATATTTACACCATGTACCAAATTTCAGCCGGATCGGATGAAATTTGCTTCTCTTAGAGGCCTCCCAAGCCAAATTTGGGGGTCCGTTTATATGGGGGCTATACGTAAAAGTGGACCGATATGGCCCATTTGCAATACCATCCGACCTACATCAATAACAACTACTTGTGCCAAGTTTCAAGTCGATTCGGAAGTTAGCGTGATTTCAATAGACGGACGGACGGACGGACATGCTCAGATCGACTCAAAATTTCACGACGACCCAGAATATATATACTTTATGGGGTCTTAGATCAATATTTCGATGTGTTACAAACGGAATGACAAAGTTAATATACCCCCCCATCCTATGGTGGAGGGTATAAAAATGTAGGAAACTTCTCTAAGAAAATTTAGTTATGAGACGGCAACATCTCATTGTTCTCTTCCAACATCTAAGATATGAATATAAGAATATTCTTTCTTTATGGGTACTTCTGTTTGTGCATGCTATAAGTTGGCTAATTGTATAGTACAAATTACAATATTTTTTTCAACAAATTATTTATATGACTGATTATATAAAAAGGTTTTAATGTTCCCGTTTTATGATCATTAGGCTATATACTGTTTTAAAATCAGTTTACATCTTATTTCTTCCTTGACTTGCTTGTTGTGTATGATATCTCTAATTTCTGTTCTTATATTTCACTTTAAAAAAAAATAATAGAAATGAATTCTAGAGTAGTTGTTGAAAAAGAACAATGAGAAATTACCGTCTCATAACCAAATTTTCTTATTTTTCTTTCTAAATTTTTTATCATTTTTTTTTTTCATAAACGTTTTTCTTATATGAAAAATGTTTCTTACCAAAATACCACAAAAAGTCATGATGTTTCGATAAAAGTTTTTATATGCGTTGTTTTTACTTATGTGAGATGTGCATATACCCGTTACCTACTGTATTTCATCAACACATTACCGAAAACTCAAAAAATGGAATACAGTTTAGTCCATTTTTCGCACGATGTGGTTCATTTTTCTCATAAAACATTTTTTTCTGTGTACTTGCTAACTGCACTGAAACACAAAATTCAATGATGAGAATTCTACTAAATATAAAATAGTTAAAACGTTGATTAAATGAGAAAAATAAAGTTCAAATTGAATATTCTTTGTTATTGGTCAATTTCATTATTTTCTTTGTGGGGAAATTACGTGGGAAGCGCACATATTTAAATGAAAGTAAAAAGTACCACAATTCTTATTTTGCCATCTCTGACGAAGCAAACACTTAATGGCGACCTGTCAAAAACAAAACAAAAAAAATATGCACATATAACGAGTGGAGAGAGAGAGAGAGAAGAGAGAGTGTTTTAGTTGTAGTTGCAATCGAAAGCTATGTAAAGGGTGATTTGTTAAGAGCTTGATAACTTTTTTTAAAAAAAAACGCATAAAATTTGCAAAATCTCATCGGTTCTTTATTTGAAACGTTAGATTGGTCCATGACATTTACTTTTTGAAGATAATTTCATTTAAATGTTGACCGCGGCTGCGTCTTAGGTGGTCCATTCGGAAAGTCCAATTTTGGGCAACTTTTTCGAGCATTTCGGCCGGAATAGCCCGAATTTCTTCGGAAATGTTGTCTTCCAAAGCTGGAATAGTTGCTGGCTTATTTCTGTAGACTTTAGACTTGACGTAGCCCCACAAAAAATAGTCTAAAGGCGTCAAATCGCATGATCTTGGTGGCCAACTTACCGGTCCATTTCTTGAGATGAATTGTTCTCCGAAGTTTTCCCTCAAACTGGCCATAGAATCGCGAGCTGTGTGGCATGTAGCGCCATCTTGTTGAAACCACATGTCAACCAAGTTCAGTTCTTCCATTTTTGGCAACAAAAAGTTTGTTAGCATCGAACGATAGCGATCGCCATTCACCGTAACGTTGCGTCCAACAGCATCTTTGAAAAAATACGGTCCAATGATTCCACCAGCGTACAAACCACACCAAACAGTGCATTTTTCGGGATGCATGGGCAGTTCTTGAACGGCTTCTGGTTGCTCTTCACTCCAAATGCGGCAATTTTGCTTATTTACGTAGCCATTCAACCAGAAATGAGCCTCATCGCTGAACAAAATTTGTCGATAAACACATTTCGAACCGAACACTGATTTTGGTAATAAAATTCAATGATTTGCAAGCGTTGCTCGTTAGTAAGTCTATTCATGATGAAATGTCAAAGCATACTGAGCATCTTTCTCTTTGACACCATGTCTGAAATCCCACGTGATCTGTCAAATACTAATGCATGAAAATCCTAACCTCAAAAGAATCACCCTTTACGTTTCCGTTTCTATCTTCTAGAGTTTAAAATGAGTAGTATCCGTTTCCACTCTTTACTCAACAGGTTTTGTTTTAGGTATCCATCAACGAAAGCATCAGTTCGTTTGTTTAACTTGCTTCGTCCGGTTGGTTACTTCGTAGTGTGTTTCTTTTCGGGGGAATATAATTGTAGTTCAATTTATTTATTTGCCCAAGTGATCTATAGACAAAACGTTGGTGTAAAGTGATCAGAGAAAGAAAAGTATATATAAGTGATTTATTCTTACACAGACAGCTTGATAATTGTTCGAGTTTAGCATAGCAAACAATAACTGAAACACAGGTAAGTTTGTATTTTTATATATGTGAATGCTAAGGCTTTTGTATACATGTTTGTTGGTACCACAGAACGCAAAACTGTATGCATTTGGATATTGATATGCACGTTACTCATATAAAGCATAGACCACCAGTGTTTCCAATTTGGTGCTTTTAGCACCAAATTTAGTGCTTTTTGATTTCTAAAAAGCACCAAATTGCCTTTTTGGTGCATTTTCAAAAAAAGCACCAACTTGGTGCTTTGTGGCATTTTCATTTAGTGCTTTTGGTGTTTTTTTTTTTATTTTGAACAGTATTAAGTTTAATTGATACAAAAATTTTGATTAGACTGTCAAGAGCCGAAGAAACTGAAATTTATTGCCAAATATAGAATTTGATTGTTAGGAAGTTGGTATTGATTAGTTTTTAATTAATATTGTTATTTAGGGTATTCTGTAGGAAAGTCGAGCGATGAGTGTCGAATTTTTGAATTTGGTAAAGATGTCATTAAAAACGTTTGTATTAAATTCACAAAAGCACGCACAACTGAAATAAGCAATAGACTCCTTCCATATATTAATATTTTGAAAGGTGAAAAACATCACTGATCAAAATGAATTGGACGAAAGCATTAAAACTGATCAAGGTGTATACTTGAATAGCGGTTCATAATGGTGAGTACTAAGTTTGAGTTTTGCCGCTAAAGTGAAAACTATTTCAGTAAAAATGGGCATAAAATTATGCATATTTGCTGCAAATTTTATTATAACTTGATGGGGAATAACCAAAAGCAAATTTTCACAAAGTTTGCTAAAATGACTATTTTAGCGGCTAAACTCGATCTTAATACCCCTCTTAATACATCTTCGGAAGTTTTTTTTTGTTTTTTTTAGTAGAGCATTTAATTTTCGATTTTGTGGTGGAAGGTGGTATGTTAGAATTTATAATATTTTTTTTGGTGCTTTTTGGCCTTGGGGAGTTGGCAACACTGTAGACCACTATGAGTAATACTCTCTCGTGAGTACTCTTTTTTTTATTCTCTGACTCAGTATATGGCCACTTAATTGTACGTTGTAGTATTAGTTATGACTTAGTTACATTTGAATAGGATACACAAGTAATACATTTTTTATTCATTTATCCCCAACGGTTAGTTTGCATGTGCGTATTTCTTTCGAAATACATTTGGTTAAGTGCATTTTTAATGTTGTTGTTATTGTTCTTGTGTTAGTACTAGAGGTCTGCATCGAATAACTTTTCACTACATGTATGCAATTCGCTGTCGAATATAGTACATACACTGTCTTTCTCTCAGAGCGCAAGTAGTGAAGTGAAGAGAACACTTGCTTGTCAAATACCACCAAGTACTTATCCGAAACAATATGTGTTCCGAAAAAAAGGAACAATAACAAGTATATACGGCCGTAAGTTCGGCCAGGCCGAAGCTTATGTACCCTCCATCATGGATTGCGTAGAAACTTCTTCTAAACACTGCCATCCACAATCGAATTACTTAAGTTGCGGTAACGCTTGCCGATGGCAAGGTATCTTAAAACCTCCTAACACCATCTTCTAAATTGTATGTCCATACGTGGTATATATTAAATCAAAAAAGATCGATCCAATACGTATATAATTCAATAGAAAGAAAATATTAAAAAATTTTCTATGGAAATAAAATTTTCACAAAATTTTCTATAGAAATAAAAATTTTGACAAAATTTTCTACAGAAAGAAAATTTTGACAATGATGAAAATTTTTCAGAAATAACATTTTAACAAAATTTTCTATAGAAATAAACTTTTGACAAAATTTTCTATAAACATAAAATCTTGGTCGATTATTTTTGGCTCGAGTGGCAACTATGATTATGAACCGAATAAAATTTGAACAAAATTTTCTATAGAAATAAAATTTTGACAAAATTTTCTATAGAAATAAAATTTTGACAATGATGAAAATTTTATTATGAACCGAATAAAATTTTAACAAAATTTTCTCTAGAAATAAAATTTTGACAACATTTTCTATAGAAATAAAATTTTGGTAGATTATTTTTGGCTCTAGTGGCAACCATGATTATGAACCGATATGGACCAATTTTTGTGTGATTGGACCAATTTTGGTATGGTTGTTAGCGACCATATACTAACACCACGTTCCTACTTTGAACCGGATCGGATGAATTTTGCTCCTCCAAGAGGCTCCGGAGGTCAAATCTGGAGAACGTTTTATATGGGGGCTAGATATAATTATGGACCGATATGGACCATGTTCCAAATTACAACCGGATTGGATGAAATTTGCTTCTCTTGGAGACTTCGCAAGCCAAATCTGGGGATCGGTTTATATGGGGCCTATATATAATTATGAACCGATGTGGACCAATTTTTGCACGGTTGTTAGAGACCATATACCAATATCATGTACCAAATTTCAGGCGGATCGGATAAAATTTGCTTCTCTTTGAGGCTCCGCAACCCAAATCTGGGGATCGGTTTATATGGGCGCTATATATAATTATGGACCGATGTGGACCAATTTTTGCATGGTTGTTAGAGACCATGTGCCAACACCATATACCAAATTTCAGCCGGATCGGATGAAATATGCTTCTCTTTTAGGCTCCGCAAGCCAAATCTGGGGATCGGTTTATATGGGGGCTATATATAATTATGGACCGATGTGAACCAATTTTTGCATGGTTGTTAGAGACCATATACCAACACCATATACCAAATTTCAGCCGGATCGGATGAAATATGCTTCTGTTAGAGGCTCCACAAGCCAAATCTGGGGATCGGTTTATATGGGGGCTATATATAATTATGGACCGATGTGGACCAATTTTTGCATGGTTGTTAGAGACCATATACCAACACCATATACCAAATTTCAGCCGGATCGGATGAAATATGCTTCTTTTAGAGGCTCCACAAGCCAAATCTGAGGGTCCCTTTATATGGGGGCTATACGTAAAAGTGGACCGATATGGCCCATTTTCAATACCATCCGACCTACATCGATAACAACTACTTGTGCCAAGTTTCAAGTCGATAGCTTGTTTCGTTCGGAAGTTAGCGTGATTTCAACAGACGGACGGACGGACGGACGGACGGACGGACGGACGGACGGACGGACGGACGGACGGACATGCTTAGATCGACTCAGAATTTCACCACGACCCAGAATATATATACTTTATGGGGTCTTAGAGCAATATTTCGATGTGTTACAAACGGAATGACAAAGTTAATATACCCCCATCCTATGATGGAGGGTATAAAAATGTAAGTACTTGAGAAAAAGTACAACATGGATTCTCTTAACTTCACGTGGTACCACAAGTATTTCTCCGTTATGTGCGAAGCAAAACTTTCCATTATTATTAATCATAGATATGTATGTATGTCACATATTTCATATATTTATGTATGTCACACCCTTACCTTAACGTTTGCCGTTCTTTATATTAATCCGAAAACATATATTAATGAGAGTAACTGTTTTCTTGTATTTCTGAAACTGCACGTGGTACATGGAGTACTCTATGAAGTTTTGTTCTCGCAACATACTCGACGTGATCACTCTGAGTACACTACAATATGGGAGAAAGAGGAATATGTGTTTGTTGGTAGTGAAGACATCAGAGTCAGTGCTGCCGCTACTACTTCAATCGAAGTATTTTGCTTCATTTTCATAAAATTTACTTCGTCACTCCTTCTTCCAAAAATCTGCTTCACTTTTTGTTCTGCTTCAAATTTTTAAAATTTTCCCCATATTATTTTTCCTATTCCTTTAATTACGATGAACATAGCGGTTTCAATCATTGAATTATTAACCGATGTGGACCAATTTGTGCATAGTTGTTAGAGACCATATACTTACACCATGTACCAAATTTCAGCCGGATCGGATGAAATTTGGTTCTCTTAGAGGTTCCGCAAGCCAAATTGGGGGAATCAGTTTATATGGGGGCTATATATAATTATGGACTGATGTGGACCAATTTTTGCATGGTTGTTAGAGATCATATGCTGAAATTTCAGGTGGATCTGATGAAATTTGCTTCTCTTAGAGTCCCCGCAAGCCAAATTTGTGGGTCCATTTATATGGGGGCTATACGTAAATGTGGACCGATATGGCTCATTTGTAATACCATCCGACCTACATCATTAACAACTACTTGTGCCAAGTTTCAAGTCGATAGCTTGTTTCGTTCGGAAGTTATCGTGATTTCAAAAGACGGACGGACGGACGGACGGACTGACATCAGATCGACTCAGAATTTCACCACGACCCAGAATATATATACTTT